>NW_026871467.1:0-143078 GCF_028564815.1 Eubalaena glacialis
GTTACTAGGGCAACACAGCCTTCCTGGAAGTCCTGTTTGTAGGTTGTAAAGTAGAGTGGAATGTGCCAGGACAAACCCCCAGAAACTATGTCTACTTATTTGTTGTTGATATTCTCAGTTTAATTTTCATTTTCTCAGAGCAAATTTGATTGCAATGTTGTGTTTGTTCTAGGTGTACAGAATGTCTTTCATTGATTCGTATATCTTTTCATGTTTGGATCCTGTTCCGTAGAGATTATTACAGAATGTTGTGTAGACCTCTCTTGGTATTCGGTATGTCTGATGATTATATATTTTATAAGTATTAGCATATGTCTGTTAAACCCAATATCCTCCGTTATACATTCCTCACACCTTTCCGTTTGGTTAAGCACAAGCTTGTTTTCTGAACACGTGAGTGTCCCTCTCTGTGGAAATAGGTTCATTCCTATCAATTTTTAGATAAGACCTATACGTGATATCATAGGATATGTGTCTCTCGCTTTCTGACTTACTTCAAGGTGTGTGATTGTCTGTAGCCTCGTCTATGGTGCTGCAAACGGCATTGTTTCATTCTTTTCTGTGTCTAATATTGCATTGTGTACATGGACCACTTTTTCGTCCATTCATCTGATGATGGACATTTTTGTTGCTTCCATGTCTTGGCTATTGTAAATACTGCTGCAATACACGATGTTCCATCCTGTGTCTTTTTGATTCTGGCTTTCACAGGTGACAGGCCCAATAGTGGGCCTTCCGGATCATATGGGGACTCAATTTTTACCTTTCAACGCACTGCCATTCTGTTCCTATTATTGGCGGTTACCAGTTTACATCCCACTTAGACCGAGAGGTTACGCTATTCTCCACAACTTCTTCAACATCTATTGTTTGTTGACGTTTTGCTGATGGTCATTCTGACTGGTGTGAGGTGATACGTTTGTGTAGATTGGATTTGCATGCGTCTAATAATTCCTGATGTTTTGCGTGGATCAATGTCCTTTTCATTTTTTTTTTAAGATTCAGCTAAACTTACAACTTCAAATTTCCTTCTTGAAAAATTTGCCGCGTTTGGATTTTTTTGGCCATTCCCTACCCCAGGACAGTTTTTGAGGGCATGAGTCATTTACAGCCCTGCAGTCCTTGTGAATATTAGTGACCATTAGCAGTGGATTTAAAGCTGCTGTTTGAGGAAACGGCCTTAAGGTGGCAGCATTTCTACGTTGGCAACTCTGCTTGCTAGGGAAACAGAACCTTGCTGCAAGTTGTGCTTTTAGGTTGCAGATTAGAGTGGAATGTGTCAGGACAAACCCCCATAAGTTTTAGCCTCCTTAATTCTTGTTTGTGTCTTTAAGTTTTCATTTTTATCAGAGCAAATTGGATTTTAAAATGTCTTTTGTTCTAGCTGCACAGAATCTTGTTCATGTACACATATACATATATCTATTGATCTTTGTGTCCTTTTCCATGTAGGTTATTGTAGAGTGTTGAATAGACCACTCTTGGTATTCCATAGGTCTTTGGGGATGATATATTTTATATGTATTAGTATATGTTTGTTAACCCCAATATCCTAATTTGTCCATTCCTCACACCTTTTCTTTGGCTTAACCATAAGTTTGTCTTCTCCATCTGAGATCGTCTTTCCTATGGAAATATGTTCATTTTTATGAATTTTCAGATAACATAAGTGATATCGTAGAACATTTGTCTTTCGCAATCTGACTTACTTCACGTTGTGTGATTATCTCTAGGCTCATCCGTGGTGCTGCATATGCCATTCTTTTATTTTTTTTCGTGGCTAATATTCCATTCTGTACATATACCACTTCTTCTTTGTCCATTCATCTGTTTATGGAGCTTTTTTTTGCTTCCATGTCTTGGCTCTTTCAATATTGCTGCAGTGCACATTTGCCTGCCTCTGTCTTTCCGATTCTGGTGGTCTTAGGTTATAGGCCCAGAAGGTGCCCTGCCGCATCACACGGTAGCTCAATTTTTACCTTTTAAAGCAGCTGCATTCAGTTTTCATTAGTGCTGTTAGCACTTTACACCCCATCAGCAGCTAGAAGGTACACAGTTCCCTAAAACCTCTTCAGCATTTATAGTTTGTAGACTTTTTGCTGATGGTCATTTGACTGGTGTGAGCTGAAACCTTTGTGGACGTGGGATTTGCATGCAGCTAATAATTCCTTATACTGAGCTTTAGGCATGTCTTTTTTTTTCTTTTCCTTTTTTTTTAAAGAGTGAGTACAACTTCCCTCTCATATTGACTTCTTGAAAACTTTGTCATGTGTTGAAATTTCTTGCCTATTCCCTACCCCAGGACATTTTTTGAGGGCAGGTATCATTTACAGCCCCGCAGTCCTCGTGACTATTAAGCGACCATTAGCACTGTGTTTAAAGCTGCTGTTGTGGGAAACAGCCACAAGGCGGCAGCATTATTACGTTCTCAACTCTTGTTACTAGGGCAACAGAGTCTTCCTGGACGTCGTGTTCCTCGGTTGTAAATTAGAGTGGAATGTGCTGGGACAAGCCCCCAGAAGTTTATGTCTCCTTACTTATGTTCGTTTTTTAAATTTAATTTATATTTCTTATCGGAGGAAATTTGATTAGAGTGTTGTGATTGTCTGGCTGTACAGAATCTGGTCAATGATTCATACATATGTCTGTTCATCTTCGGATCCGGTTACCATGTATGTTATTACAGAATGTTGAGTAGACCTCCCTTGGTATTTGGTAGGTGTTTTGTCATGATATATTTTATATGTATTGGTGATTATATAATTCATATAGTTTATATGTTATATGTTTATATACATTTAACATACATTAGTATATGTATGCTACCCCCATAATCCTAATTTATCCATCCTCCCACCTTTCATTTTGGTTAACCATTAGTTTGTTTTATCAGTCTGTGAGTGTGTTTTTCTGTGGAAATATGTTCATTGGGAGCAATCTTAGGATGGATAACACGTATAAATGATATCATAGGATATTTGTCATTCCTTTTTGACTTACTTAACGTACTATGATTATTTCTAGGCTCATGTGTAGTCCTGAAAACGGCATTGTTCATTTTTTTCCCGAGGCTACTATTCCATTCGGTACGTACACCACTTCTTCTTTGTCCATTTGTCTGTTGATGGACATTTTGTTTGCTTGCATGGCTTGGCTATTGTAAATATTGCTGCAGTGCATGTTTGCCTGTCTGTGCCTTTCCCATTCTGGTCTTCTTAGGGTATAGGCCCATTAGGGGATCGGCCGCATGATATGGTAGCTCAATTTTTACCTTTTAAGCGCAGCTCCGTTCTGTTCTCATGATTAGCTGTTACCAGTTTACATCCAACCAACAGCATAGTGGGTATGCATTTCTCCCCCAACCCGTCAGCATGCATGGTTTGTAGACTTTTTACGGATGGCATTTTGAATATTGGGTGGTGAAATCTTTTTGTAGTTTGGATTTGCATCCAACCAATAATTCCTGATATTGAGCTTTTATCCATGTTCTTCTTTTTTTAAAACAACCGAGTGAGTAACACTTACCTCTTCAAATTGTTTTCTTGAAAAATTTTCCGTGTTGTGAACTTTCTTGGCCATTACCTACCCCAGGACATTTTTTGAGGACACGTGTCATTTACGGCCCTACAATTACTGTGAATCTCAAGTGACCCTTAGCCCTGTGTTTAAAGCTGCTGTTGTGGGAAACGGCCACAAGGCGGCAGCATTTCTCCATTCCCAAGTCTGGTTACTAGGGCAGCAGAGCCTTCCTGAAAGTTGTGTTCCTAGGTTGTAAATTAGAATGGGATGTGCCAGGGAAAACCCCAATAACTTTATGTCTCATTAATTGTTGTTCGTGGTTTTAATTTTTTAAATTGGGGTAATGAGCAGAATAGTGTTTGTTCTGGGTGTGCACAATCAGGTTCAATTGAACATTATATATATCTACTCATGTACAGATCCTCTTCCCATGTAAATTACTATTATTTTTTTAAATAAATTTATTTTATTTATTTATTTATTTTTGGCTGAGTTGGATCTTCGTTGCTGCATGTGGGCTTTCTCCAGTTGCGGTGAGCGGGGGCTACTCTCCGTTGCGGTGCACCGGCTTCTCACTGCAGTGGCTTCTCTTGTTGCGGAGCACGGGCTCTAGGCGTGTGGGCTTCAGTAGTTGTGGTGCATGGGCTCAGTAGTTATGGCTCATGGGCTCCAGAGCGTAGGCTCATTAGTTGTGGTGCACGGGCTTAGTTGCTCTGCTGCATGTGGGACCTTCCCGAACCAGGGATCGAACCTGTGTCCCCTGCATTGGCAGGTGGATTCTTAACCACGGTGCCACCAGGCAAGCCCCCGTGTAAATTATTACAGCGCGTTCAGTAGACCTCCCTTGGTATATGGTCGGTCTTTTTGATACGTGTGTTTAATATGTATTTGTATACGTACGGTAACCCTAATCTTAATGTGTCCATTCCTCCCACCTTTCCTTTTAGATAACCATAGTTTGTTTTCTAAGTCTGTGAGAGTCTTTCTCTGTGGAAATATGTTCATACGTGTCAGTTGTTAGGTAACAGCTAGGAGTGATATCACAGGTTATTTGTCGGCTGCTTTCCGACTTACCTCATGTTCTGTGATTATCTCTAGGCTCATCTATGGTGCTGCAAAGAGCAGTGTTTCATCCTTTTCCATGGCGAATATTGCATTGTGTACATGGACCACTTCTTCTTTGTGCATTCATCTGTGGATGGACATTTTGGTTACTTCCAAGTCTTGGCAATGCTAAATATTGATGCAGTGCAGGATTGCCAGCCTGTGTCTTTTGGATTCTGGTCTTCTCAGGGATTAGGCCCAGCAGTGGGCCTACTAGATCATATGGTGGTTCAAATTTTTCCCTTTCAACGCACCTCCATTCTGTTCTCACTACTGGCTGTTACCAGTTTACATGCCACCAGCAACTAGAGGGTACACAGTTCTCTAAAACCCCTTCAGAATTTATTGTTTGTAGACTTTTTACTGATGGCATTTTGAGTGTTGGGTGGTGATACCTTCTTGTAGGTTGGATTTGCATGCGTCTAATAATTCCCGATATTGAGCTTTCATCTACGTTTTTTTTTTTAAGTAAAACAGAGAAACTCACCTCTTCAAATTGTTTCCTTGAAAAATTTGCCATGTTCCCTGAATTCCTGTGGCCATTACCTGCACCAGGACATTTTTTGAGGGCAGGTGTCCTTTACAGCCCTGTAGTAATTGTGAATATCACATGACCATTAGTTCTGCATTTAAAGCTGCTGTTGCAGGAAACGGCCACAAGGGGGCAGCATTTCTATATTCCCAACTCTGGTTACTAGGGCAACACAGCCTTCCTGGAAGTCCTGTTTGTAGGTTGTAAAGTAGAGTGGAATGTGCCAGGACAAACCCCCAGAAACTATGTCTACTTATTTGTTGTTGATATTCTCAGTTTAATTTTCATTTTTCTCAGAGCAAATTTGATTGCAATGTTGTGTTTGTTCTAGGTGTACAGAATGTCTTTCATTGATTCGTATATCTTTTCATGTTTGGATCCTGTTCCGTAGAGATTATTACAGAATGTTGTGTAGACCTCTCTTGGTATTCGGTATGTCTGATGATTATATATTTTATAAGTATTAGCATATGTCTGTTAAACCCAATATCCTCCGTTATACATTCCTCACACCTTTCCGTTTGGTTAAGCACAAGCTTGTTTTCTGAACACGTGAGTGTCCCTCTCTGTGGAAATAGGTTCATTCCTATCAATTTTTAGATAAGACCTATACGTGATATCATAGGATATGTGTCTCTCGCTTTCTGACTTACTTCAAGGTGTGTGA
The DNA here is from genome assembly GCF_028564815.1 of Eubalaena glacialis. NCBI lineage: Eukaryota > Metazoa > Chordata > Mammalia > Artiodactyla > Balaenidae > Eubalaena > Eubalaena glacialis. The sequence continues at coordinate 5,823 of NW_026871467.1, forward strand.
TTGTCTGTAGCCTCGTCTATGGTGCTGCAAACGGCATTGTTTCATTCTTTTCTGTGTCTAATATTGCATTGTGTACATGGACCACTTTTTCGTCCATTCATCTGATGATGGACATTTTTGTTGCTTCCATGTCTTGGCTATTGTAAATACTGCTGCAATACACGATGTTCCATCCTGTGTCTTTTTGATTCTGGCTTTCACAGGTGACAGGCCCAATAGTGGGCCTTCCGGATCATATGGGGACTCAATTTTTACCTTTCAACGCACTGCCATTCTGTTCCTATTATTGGCGGTTACCAGTTTACATCCCACTTAGACCGAGAGGTTACGCTATTCTCCACAACTTCTTCAACATCTATTGTTTGTTGACGTTTTGCTGATGGTCATTCTGACTGGTGTGAGGTGATACGTTTGTGTAGATTGGATTTGCATGCGTCTAATAATTCCTGATGTTTTGCGTGGATCAATGTCCTTTTCATTTTTTTTTTAAGATTCAGCTAAACTTACAACTTCAAATTTCCTTCTTGAAAAATTTGCCGCGTTTGGATTTTTTTGGCCATTCCCTACCCCAGGACAGTTTTTGAGGGCATGAGTCATTTACAGCCCTGCAGTCCTTGTGAATATTAGTGACCATTAGCAGTGGATTTAAAGCTGCTGTTTGAGGAAACGGCCTTAAGGTGGCAGCATTTCTACGTTGGCAACTCTGCTTGCTAGGGAAACAGAACCTTGCTGCAAGTTGTGCTTTTAGGTTGCAGATTAGAGTGGAATGTGTCAGGACAAACCCCCATAAGTTTTAGCCTCCTTAATTCTTGTTTGTGTCTTTAAGTTTTCATTTTTATCAGAGCAAATTGGATTTTAAAATGTCTTTTGTTCTAGCTGCACAGAATCTTGTTCATGTACACATATACATATATCTATTGATCTTTGTGTCCTTTTCCATGTAGGTTATTGTAGAGTGTTGAATAGACCACTCTTGGTATTCCATAGGTCTTTGGGGATGATATATTTTATATGTATTAGTATATGTTTGTTAACCCCAATATCCTAATTTGTCCATTCCTCACACCTTTTCTTTGGCTTAACCATAAGTTTGTCTTCTCCATCTGAGATCGTCTTTCCCTATGGAAATATGTTCATTTTTATGAATTTTCAGATAACATAAGTGATATCGTAGAACATTTGTCTTTCGCAATCTGACTTACTTCACGTTGTGTGATTATCTCTAGGCTCATCCGTGGTGCTGCATATGCCATTCTTTTATTTTTTTTCGTGGCTAATATTCCATTCTGTACATATACCACTTCTTCTTTGTCCATTCATCTGTTTATGGAGCTTTTTTTTGCTTCCATGTCTTGGCTCTTTCAATATTGCTGCAGTGCACATTTGCCTGCCTCTGTCTTTCCGATTCTGGTGGTCTTAGGTTATAGGCCCAGAAGGTGCCCTGCCGCATCACACGGTAGCTCAATTTTTACCTTTTAAAGCAGCTGCATTCAGTTTTCATTAGTGCTGTTAGCACTTTACACCCCATCAGCAGCTAGAAGGTACACAGTTCCCTAAAACCTCTTCAGCATTTATAGTTTGTAGACTTTTTGCTGATGGTCATTTGACTGGTGTGAGCTGAAACCTTTGTGGACGTGGGATTTGCATGCAGCTAATAATTCCTTATACTGAGCTTTAGGCATGTCTTTTTTTTTCTTTTCCTTTTTTTTTAAAGAGTGAGTACAACTTCCCTCTCATATTGACTTCTTGAAAACTTTGTCATGTGTTGAAATTTCTTGCCTATTCCCTACCCCAGGACATTTTTTGAGGGCAGGTATCATTTACAGCCCCGCAGTCCTCGTGACTATTAAGCGACCATTAGCACTGTGTTTAAAGCTGCTGTTGTGGGAAACAGCCACAAGGCGGCAGCATTATTACGTTCTCAACTCTTGTTACTAGGGCAACAGAGTCTTCCTGGACGTCGTGTTCCTCGGTTGTAAATTAGAGTGGAATGTGCTGGGACAAGCCCCCAGAAGTTTATGTCTCCTTACTTATGTTCGTTTTTTAAATTTAATTTATATTTCTTATCGGAGGAAATTTGATTAGAGTGTTGTGATTGTCTGGCTGTACAGAATCTGGTCAATGATTCATACATATGTCTGTTCATCTTCGGATCCGGTTACCATGTATGTTATTACAGAATGTTGAGTAGACCTCCCTTGGTATTTGGTAGGTGTTTTGTCATGATATATTTTATATGTATTGGTGATTATATAATTCATATAGTTTATATGTTATATGTTTATATACATTTAACATACATTAGTATATGTATGCTACCCCCATAATCCTAATTTATCCATCCTCCCACCTTTCATTTTGGTTAACCATTAGTTTGTTTTATCAGTCTGTGAGTGTGTTTTTCTGTGGAAATATGTTCATTGGGAGCAATCTTAGGATGGATAACACGTATAAATGATATCATAGGATATTTGTCATTCCTTTTTGACTTACTTAACGTACTATGATTATTTCTAGGCTCATGTGTAGTCCTGAAAACGGCATTGTTCATTTTTTTCCCGAGGCTACTATTCCATTCGGTACGTACACCACTTCTTCTTTGTCCATTTGTCTGTTGATGGACATTTTGTTTGCTTGCATGGCTTGGCTATTGTAAATATTGCTGCAGTGCATGTTTGCCTGTCTGTGCCTTTCCCATTCTGGTCTTCTTAGGGTATAGGCCCATTAGGGGATCGGCCGCATGATATGGTAGCTCAATTTTTACCTTTTAAGCGCAGCTCCGTTCTGTTCTCATGATTAGCTGTTACCAGTTTACATCCAACCAACAGCATAGTGGGTATGCATTTCTCCCCCAACCCGTCAGCATGCATGGTTTGTAGACTTTTTACGGATGGCATTTTGAATATTGGGTGGTGAAATCTTTTTGTAGTTTGGATTTGCATCCAACCAATAATTCCTGATATTGAGCTTTTATCCATGTTCTTCTTTTTTTAAAACAACCGAGTGAGTAACACTTACCTCTTCAAATTGTTTTCTTGAAAAATTTTCCGTGTTGTGAACTTTCTTGGCCATTACCTACCCCAGGACATTTTTTGAGGACACGTGTCATTTACGGCCCTACAATTACTGTGAATCTCAAGTGACCCTTAGCCCTGTGTTTAAAGCTGCTGTTGTGGGAAACGGCCACAAGGCGGCAGCATTTCTCCATTCCCAAGTCTGGTTACTAGGGCAGCAGAGCCTTCCTGAAAGTTGTGTTCCTAGGTTGTAAATTAGAATGGGATGTGCCAGGGAAAACCCCAATAACTTTATGTCTCATTAATTGTTGTTCGTGGTTTTAATTTTTTAAATTGGGGTAATGAGCAGAATAGTGTTTGTTCTGGGTGTGCACAATCAGGTTCAATTGAACATTATATATATCTACTCATGTACAGATCCTCTTCCCATGTAAATTACTATTATTTTTTTAAATAAATTTATTTTATTTATTTATTTATTTTTGGCTGAGTTGGATCTTCGTTGCTGCATGTGGGCTTTCTCCAGTTGCGGTGAGCGGGGGCTACTCTCCGTTGCGGTGCACCGGCTTCTCACTGCAGTGGCTTCTCTTGTTGCGGAGCACGGGCTCTAGGCGTGTGGGCTTCAGTAGTTGTGGTGCATGGGCTCAGTAGTTATGGCTCATGGGCTCCAGAGCGTAGGCTCATTAGTTGTGGTGCACGGGCTTAGTTGCTCTGCTGCATGTGGGACCTTCCCGAACCAGGGATCGAACCTGTGTCCCCTGCATTGGCAGGTGGATTCTTAACCACGGTGCCACCAGGCAAGCCCCCGTGTAAATTATTACAGCGCGTTCAGTAGACCTCCCTTGGTATATGGTCGGTCTTTTTGATACGTGTGTTTAATATGTATTTGTATACGTACGGTAACCCTAATCTTAATGTGTCCATTCCTCCCACCTTTCCTTTTAGATAACCATAGTTTGTTTTCTAAGTCTGTGAGAGTCTTTCTCTGTGGAAATATGTTCATACGTGTCAGTTGTTAGGTAACAGCTAGGAGTGATATCACAGGTTATTTGTCGGCTGCTTTCCGACTTACCTCATGTTCTGTGATTATCTCTAGGCTCATCTATGGTGCTGCAAAGAGCAGTGTTTCATCCTTTTCCATGGCGAATATTGCATTGTGTACATGGACCACTTCTTCTTTGTGCATTCATCTGTGGATGGACATTTTGGTTACTTCCAAGTCTTGGCAATGCTAAATATTGATGCAGTGCAGGATTGCCAGCCTGTGTCTTTTGGATTCTGGTCTTCTCAGGGATTAGGCCCAGCAGTGGGCCTACTAGATCATATGGTGGTTCAAATTTTTCCCTTTCAACGCACCTCCATTCTGTTCTCACTACTGGCTGTTACCAGTTTACATGCCACCAGCAACTAGAGGGTACACAGTTCTCTAAAACCCCTTCAGAATTTATTGTTTGTAGACTTTTTACTGATGGCATTTTGAGTGTTGGGTGGTGATACCTTCTTGTAGGTTGGATTTGCATGCGTCTAATAATTCCCGATATTGAGCTTTCATCTACGTTTTTTTTTTTAAGTAAAACAGAGAAACTCACCTCTTCAAATTGTTTCCTTGAAAAATTTGCCATGTTCCCTGAATTCCTGTGGCCATTACCTGCACCAGGACATTTTTTGAGGGCAGGTGTCCTTTACAGCCCTGTAGTAATTGTGAATATCACATGACCATTAGTTCTGCATTTAAAGCTGCTGTTGCAGGAAACGGCCACAAGGGGGCAGCATTTCTATATTCCCAACTCTGGTTACTAGGGCAACACAGCCTTCCTGGAAGTCCTGTTTGTAGGTTGTAAAGTAGAGTGGAATGTGCCAGGACAAACCCCCAGAAACTATGTCTACTTATTTGTTGTTGATATTCTCAGTTTAATTTTCATTTTTCTCAGAGCAAATTTGATTGCAATGTTGTGTTTGTTCTAGGTGTACAGAATGTCTTTCATTGATTCGTATATCTTTTCATGTTTGGATCCTGTTCCGTAGAGATTATTACAGAATGTTGTGTAGACCTCTCTTGGTATTCGGTATGTCTGATGATTATATATTTTATAAGTATTAGCATATGTCTGTTAAACCCAATATCCTCCGTTATACATTCCTCACACCTTTCCGTTTGGTTAAGCACAAGCTTGTTTTCTGAACACGTGAGTGTCCCTCTCTGTGGAAATAGGTTCATTCCTATCAATTTTTAGATAAGACCTATACGTGATATCATAGGATATGTGTCTCTCGCTTTCTGACTTACTTCAAGGTGTGTGATTGTCTGTAGCCTCGTCTATGGTGCTGCAAACGGCATTGTTTCATTCTTTTCTGTGTCTAATATTGCATTGTGTACATGGACCACTTTTTCGTCCATTCATCTGATGATGGACATTTTTGTTGCTTCCATGTCTTGGCTATTGTAAATACTGCTGCAATACACGATGTTCCATCCTGTGTCTTTTTGATTCTGGCTTTCACAGGTGACAGGCCCAATAGTGGGCCTTCCGGATCATATGGGGACTCAATTTTTACCTTTCAACGCACTGCCATTCTGTTCCTATTATTGGCGGTTACCAGTTTACATCCCACTTAGACCGAGAGGTTACGCTATTCTCCACAACTTCTTCAACATCTATTGTTTGTTGACGTTTTGCTGATGGTCATTCTGACTGGTGTGAGGTGATACGTTTGTGTAGATTGGATTTGCATGCGTCTAATAATTCCTGATGTTTTGCGTGGATCAATGTCCTTTTCATTTTTTTTTTAAGATTCAGCTAAACTTACAACTTCAAATTTCCTTCTTGAAAAATTTGCCGCGTTTGGATTTTTTTGGCCATTCCCTACCCCAGGACAGTTTTTGAGGGCATGAGTCATTTACAGCCCTGCAGTCCTTGTGAATATTAGTGACCATTAGCAGTGGATTTAAAGCTGCTGTTTGAGGAAACGGCCTTAAGGTGGCAGCATTTCTACGTTGGCAACTCTGCTTGCTAGGGAAACAGAACCTTGCTGCAAGTTGTGCTTTTAGGTTGCAGATTAGAGTGGAATGTGTCAGGACAAACCCCCATAAGTTTTAGCCTCCTTAATTCTTGTTTGTGTCTTTAAGTTTTCATTTTTATCAGAGCAAATTGGATTTTAAAATGTCTTTTGTTCTAGCTGCACAGAATCTTGTTCATGTACACATATACATATATCTATTGATCTTTGTGTCCTTTTCCATGTAGGTTATTGTAGAGTGTTGAATAGACCACTCTTGGTATTCCATAGGTCTTTGGGGATGATATATTTTATATGTATTAGTATATGTTTGTTAACCCCAATATCCTAATTTGTCCATTCCTCACACCTTTTCTTTGGCTTAACCATAAGTTTGTCTTCTCCATCTGAGATCGTCTTTCCCTATGGAAATATGTTCATTTTTATGAATTTTCAGATAACATAAGTGATATCGTAGAACATTTGTCTTTCGCAATCTGACTTACTTCACGTTGTGTGATTATCTCTAGGCTCATCCGTGGTGCTGCATATGCCATTCTTTTATTTTTTTTCGTGGCTAATATTCCATTCTGTACATATACCACTTCTTCTTTGTCCATTCATCTGTTTATGGAGCTTTTTTTTGCTTCCATGTCTTGGCTCTTTCAATATTGCTGCAGTGCACATTTGCCTGCCTCTGTCTTTCCGATTCTGGTGGTCTTAGGTTATAGGCCCAGAAGGTGCCCTGCCGCATCATACGGTAGCTCAATTTTTACCTTTTAAAGCAGCTGCATTCAGTTTTCATTAGTGCTGTTAGCACTTTACACCCCATCAGCAGCTAGAAGGTACACAGTTCCCTAAAACCTCTTCAGCATTTATAGTTTGTAGACTTTTTGCTGATGGTCATTTGACTGGTGTGAGCTGAAACCTTTGTGGACGTGGGATTTGCATGCAGCTAATAATTCCTTATACTGAGCTTTAGGCATGTCTTTTTTTTCTTTTCCTTTTTTTTTAAAGAGTGAGTACAACTTCCCTCTCATATTGACTTCTTGAAAACTTTGTCATGTGTTGAAATTTCTTGCCTATTCCCTACCCCAGGACATTTTTTGAGGGCAGGTATCATTTACAGCCCCGCAGTCCTCGTGACTATTAAGCGACCATTAGCACTGTGTTTAAAGCTGCTGTTGTGGGAAACAGCCACAAGGCGGCAGCATTATTACGTTCTCAACTCTTGTTACTAGGGCAACAGAGTCTTCCTGGACGTCGTGTTCCTCGGTTGTAAATTAGAGTGGAATGTGCTGGGACAAGCCCCCAGAAGTTTATGTCTCCTTACTTATGTTCGTTTTTTAAATTTAATTTATATTTCTTATCGGAGGAAATTTGATTAGAGTGTTGTGATTGTCTGGCTGTACAGAATCTGGTCAATGATTCATACATATGTCTGTTCATCTTCGGATCCGGTTACCATGTATGTTATTACAGAATGTTGAGTAGACCTCCCTTGGTATTTGGTAGGTGTTTTGTCATGATATATTTTATATGTATTGGTGATTATATAATTCATATAGTTTATATGTTATATGTTTATATACATTTAACATACATTAGTATATGTATGCTACCCCCATAATCCTAATTTATCCATCCTCCCACCTTTCATTTTGGTTAACCATTAGTTTGTTTTATCAGTCTGTGAGTGTGTTTTTCTGTGGAAATATGTTCATTGGGAGCAATCTTAGGATGGATAACACGTATAAATGATATCATAGGATATTTGTCATTCCTTTTTGACTTACTTAACGTACTATGATTATTTCTAGGCTCATGTGTAGTCCTGAAAACGGCATTGTTCATTTTTTTCCCGAGGCTACTATTCCATTCGGTACGTACACCACTTCTTCTTTGTCCATTTGTCTGTTGATGGACATTTTGTTTGCTTGCATGGCTTGGCTATTGTAAATATTGCTGCAGTGCATGTTTGCCTGTCTGTGCCTTTCCCATTCTGGTCTTCTTAGGGTATAGGCCCATTAGGGGATCGGCCGCATGATATGGTAGCTCAATTTTTACCTTTTAAGCGCAGCTCCGTTCTGTTCTCATGATTAGCTGTTACCAGTTTACATCCAACCAACAGCATAGTGGGTATGCATTTCTCCCCCAACCCGTCAGCATGCATGGTTTGTAGACTTTTTACGGATGGCATTTTGAATATTGGGTGGTGAAATCTTTTTGTAGTTTGGATTTGCATCCAACCAATAATTCCTGATATTGAGCTTTTATCCATGTTCTTCTTTTTTTAAAACAACCGAGTGAGTAACACTTACCTCTTCAAATTGTTTTCTTGAAAAATTTTCCGTGTTGTGAACTTTCTTGGCCATTACCTACCCCAGGACATTTTTTGAGGACACGTGTCATTTACGGCCCTACAATTACTGTGAATCTCAAGTGACCCTTAGCCCTGTGTTTAAAGCTGCTGTTGTGGGAAACGGCCACAAGGCGGCAGCATTTCTCCATTCCCAAGTCTGGTTACTAGGGCAGCAGAGCCTTCCTGAAAGTTGTGTTCCTAGGTTGTAAATTAGAATGGGATGTGCCAGGGAAAACCCCAATAACTTTATGTCTCATTAATTGTTGTTCGTGGTTTTAATTTTTTAAATTGGGGTAATGAGCAGAATAGTGTTTGTTCTGGGTGTGCACAATCAGGTTCAATTGAACATTATATATATCTACTCATGTACAGATCCTCTTCCCATGTAAATTACTATTATTTTTTTAAATAAATTTATTTTATTTATTTATTTATTTTTGGCTGAGTTGGATCTTCGTTGCTGCATGTGGGCTTTCTCCAGTTGCGGTGAGCGGGGGCTACTCTCCGTTGCGGTGCACCGGCTTCTCACTGCAGTGGCTTCTCTTGTTGCGGAGCACGGGCTCTAGGCGTGTGGGCTTCAGTAGTTGTGGTGCATGGGCTCAGTAGTTATGGCTCATGGGCTCCAGAGCGTAGGCTCATTAGTTGTGGTGCACGGGCTTAGTTGCTCTGCTGCATGTGGGACCTTCCCGAACCAGGGATCGAACCTGTGTCCCCTGCATTGGCAGGTGGATTCTTAACCACGGTGCCACCAGGCAAGCCCCCGTGTAAATTATTACAGTGCGTTCAGTAGACCTCCCTTGGTATATGGTCGGTCTTTTTGATACGTGTGTTTAATATGTATTTGTATACGTACGGTAACCCTAATCTTAATGTGTCCATTCCTCCCACCTTTCCTTTTAGATAACCATAGTTTGTTTTCTAAGTCTGTGAGAGTCTTTCTCTGTGGAAATATGTTCATACGTGTCAGTTGTTAGGTAACAGCTAGGAGTGATATCACAGGTTATTTGTCGGCTGCTTTCCGACTTACCTCATGTTCTGTGATTATCTCTAGGCTCATCTATGGTGCTGCAAAGAGCAGTGTTTCATCCTTTTCCATGGCGAATATTGCATTGTGTACATGGACCACTTCTTCTTTGTGCATTCATCTGTGGATGGACATTTTGGTTACTTCCAAGTCTTGGCAATGCTAAATATTGATGCAGTGCAGGATTGCCAGCCTGTGTCTTTTGGATTCTGGTCTTCTCAGGGATTAGGCCCAGCAGTGGGCCTACTAGATCATATGGTGGTTCAAATTTTTCCCTTTCAACGCACCTCCATTCTGTTCTCACTACTGGCTGTTACCAGTTTACATGCCACCAGCAACTAGAGGGTACACAGTTCTCTAAAACCCCTTCAGAATTTATTGTTTGTAGACTTTTTACTGATGGCATTTTGAGTGTTGGGTGGTGATACCTTCTTGTAGGTTGGATTTGCATGCGTCTAATAATTCCCGATATTGAGCTTTCATCTACGTTTTTTTTTTTAAGTAAAACAGAGAAACTCACCTCTTCAAATTGTTTCCTTGAAAAATTTGCCATGTTCCCTGAATTCCTGTGGCCATTACCTGCACCAGGACATTTTTTGAGGGCAGGTGTCCTTTACAGCCCTGTAGTAATTGTGAATATCACATGACCATTAGTTCTGCATTTAAAGCTGCTGTTGCAGGAAACGGCCACAAGGGGGCAGCATTTCTATATTCCCAACTCTGGTTACTAGGGCAACACAGCCTTCCTGGAAGTCCTGTTTGTAGGTTGTAAAGTAGAGTGGAATGTGCCAGGACAAACCCCCAGAAACTATGTCTACTTATTTGTTGTTGATATTCTCAGTTTAATTTTCATTTTTCTCAGAGCAAATTTGATTGCAATGTTGTGTTTGTTCTAGGTGTACAGAATGTCTTTCATTGATTCGTATATCTTTTCATGTTTGGATCCTGTTCCGTAGAGATTATTATAGAATGTTGTGTAGACCTCTCTTGGTATTCGGTATGTCTGATGATTATATATTTTATAAGTATTAGCATATGTCTGTTAAACCCAATATCCTCCGTTATACATTCCTCACACCTTTCCGTTTGGTTAAGCACAAGCTTGTTTTCTGAACACGTGAGTGTCCCTCTCTGTGGAAATAGGTTCATTCCTATCAATTTTTAGATAAGACCTATACGTGATATCATAGGATATGTGTCTCTCGCTTTCTGACTTACTTCAAGGTGTGTGATTGTCTGTAGCCTCGTCTATGGTGCTGCAAACGGCATTGTTTCATTCTTTTCTGTGTCTAATATTGCATTGTGTACATGGACCACTTTTTCGTCCATTCATCTGATGATGGACATTTTTGTTGCTTCCATGTCTTGGCTATTGTAAATACTGCTGCAATACACGATGTTCCATCCTGTGTCTTTTTGATTCTGGCTTTCACAGGTGACAGGCCCAATAGTGGGCCTTCCGGATCATATGGGGACTCAATTTTTACCTTTCAACGCACTGCCATTCTGTTCCTATTATTGGCGGTTACCAGTTTACATCCCACTTAGACCGAGAGGTTACGCTATTCTCCACAACTTCTTCAACATCTATTGTTTGTTGACGTTTTGCTGATGGTCATTCTGACTGGTGTGAGGTGATACGTTTGTGTAGATTGGATTTGCATGCGTCTAATAATTCCTGATGTTTTGCGTGGATCAATGTCCTTTTCATTTTTTTTTTAAGATTCAGCTAAACTTACAACTTCAAATTTCCTTCTTGAAAAATTTGCCGCGTTTGGATTTTTTTGGCCATTCCCTACCCCAGGACAGTTTTTGAGGGCATGAGTCATTTACAGCCCTGCAGTCCTTGTGAATATTAGTGACCATTAGCAGTGGATTTAAAGCTGCTGTTTGAGGAAACGGCCTTAAGGTGGCAGCATTTCTACGTTGGCAACTCTGCTTGCTAGGGAAACAGAACCTTGCTGCAAGTTGTGCTTTTAGGTTGCAGATTAGAGTGGAATGTGTCAGGACAAACCCCCATAAGTTTTAGCCTCCTTAATTCTTGTTTGTGTCTTTAAGTTTTCATTTTTATCAGAGCAAATTGGATTTTAAAATGTCTTTTGTTCTAGCTGCACAGAATCTTGTTCATGTACACATATACATATATCTATTGATCTTTGTGTCCTTTTCCATGTAGGTTATTGTAGAGTGTTGAATAGACCACTCTTGGTATTCCATAGGTCTTTGGGGATGATATATTTTATATGTATTAGTATATGTTTGTTAACCCCAATATCCTAATTTGTCCATTCCTCACACCTTTTCTTTGGCTTAACCATAAGTTTGTCTTCTCCATCTGAGATCGTCTTTCCCTATGGAAATATGTTCATTTTTATGAATTTTCAGATAACATAAGTGATATCGTAGAACATTTGTCTTTCGCAATCTGACTTACTTCACGTTGTGTGATTATCTCTAGGCTCATCCGTGGTGCTGCATATGCCATTCTTTTATTTTTTTTCGTGGCTAATATTCCATTCTGTACATATACCACTTCTTCTTTGTCCATTCATCTGTTTATGGAGCTTTTTTTTGCTTCCATGTCTTGGCTCTTTCAATATTGCTGCAGTGCACATTTGCCTGCCTCTGTCTTTCCGATTCTGGTGGTCTTAGGTTATAGGCCCAGAAGGTGCCCTGCCGCATCACACGGTAGCTCAATTTTTACCTTTTAAAGCAGCTGCATTCAGTTTTCATTAGTGCTGTTAGCACTTTACACCCCATCAGCAGCTAGAAGGTACACAGTTCCCTAAAACCTCTTCAGCATTTATAGTTTGTAGACTTTTTGCTGATGGTCATTTGACTGGTGTGAGCTGAAACCTTTGTGGACGTGGGATTTGCATGCAGCTAATAATTCCTTATACTGAGCTTTAGGCATGTCTTTTTTTTTCTTTTCCTTTTTTTTTAAAGAGTGAGTACAACTTCCCTCTCATATTGACTTCTTGAAAACTTTGTCATGTGTTGAAATTTCTTGCCTATTCCCTACCCCAGGACATTTTTTGAGGGCAGGTATCATTTACAGCCCCGCAGTCCTCGTGACTATTAAGCGACCATTAGCACTGTGTTTAAAGCTGCTGTTGTGGGAAACAGCCACAAGGCGGCAGCATTATTACGTTCTCAACTCTTGTTACTAGGGCAACAGAGTCTTCCTGGACGTCGTGTTCCTCGGTTGTAAATTAGAGTGGAATGTGCTGGGACAAGCCCCCAGAAGTTTATGTCTCCTTACTTATGTTCGTTTTTTAAATTTAATTTATATTTCTTATCGGAGGAAATTTGATTAGAGTGTTGTGATTGTCTGGCTGTACAGAATCTGGTCAATGATTCATACATATGTCTGTTCATCTTCGGATCCGGTTACCATGTATGTTATTACAGAATGTTGAGTAGACCTCCCTTGGTATTTGGTAGGTGTTTTGTCATGATATATTTTATATGTATTGGTGATTATATAATTCATATAGTTTATATGTTATATGTTTATATACATTTAACATACATTAGTATATGTATGCTACCCCCATAATCCTAATTTATCCATCCTCCCACCTTTCATTTTGGTTAACCATTAGTTTGTTTTATCAGTCTGTGAGTGTGTTTTTCTGTGGAAATATGTTCATTGGGAGCAATCTTAGGATGGATAACACGTATAAATGATATCATAGGATATTTGTCATTCCTTTTTGACTTACTTAACGTACTATGATTATTTCTAGGCTCATGTGTAGTCCTGAAAACGGCATTGTTCATTTTTTTCCCGAGGCTACTATTCCATTCGGTACGTACACCACTTCTTCTTTGTCCATTTGTCTGTTGATGGACATTTTGTTTGCTTGCATGGCTTGGCTATTGTAAATATTGCTGCAGTGCATGTTTGCCTGTCTGTGCCTTTCCCATTCTGGTCTTCTTAGGGTATAGGCCCATTAGGGGATCGGCCGCATGATATGGTAGCTCAATTTTTACCTTTTAAGCGCAGCTCCGTTCTGTTCTCATGATTAGCTGTTACCAGTTTACATCCAACCAACAGCATAGTGGGTATGCATTTCTCCCCCAACCCGTCAGCATGCATTGTTTGTAGACTTTTTACGGATGGCATTTTGAATATTGGGTGGTGAAATCTTTTTGTAGTTTGGATTTGCATCCAACCAATAATTCCTGATATTGAGCTTTTATCCATGTTCTTCTTTTTTTAAAACAACCGAGTGAGTAACACTTACCTCTTCAAATTGTTTTCTTGAAAAATTTTCCGTGTTGTGAACTTTCTTGGCCATTACCTACCCCAGGACATTTTTTGAGGACACGTGTCATTTACGGCCCTACAATTACTGTGAATCTCAAGTGACCCTTAGCCCTGTGTTTAAAGCTGCTGTTGTGGGAAACGGCCACAAGGCGGCAGCATTTCTCCATTCCCAAGTCTGGTTACTAGGGCAGCAGAGCCTTCCTGAAAGTTGTGTTCCTAGGTTGTAAATTAGAATGGGATGTGCCAGGGAAAACCCCAATAACTTTATGTCTCATTAATTGTTGTTCGTGGTTTTAATTTTTTAAATTGGGGTAATGAGCAGAATAGTGTTTGTTCTGGGTGTGCACAATCAGGTTCAATTGAACATTATATATATCTACTCATGTACAGATCCTCTTCCCATGTAAATTACTATTATTTTTTTAAATAAATTTATTTTATTTATTTATTTATTTTTGGCTGAGTTGGATCTTCGTTGCTGCATGTGGGCTTTCTCCAGTTGTGGTGAGCGGGGGCTACTCTCCGTTGCGGTGCACCGGCTTCTCACTGCAGTGGCTTCTCTTGTTGCGGAGCACGGGCTCTAGGCGTGTGGGCTTCAGTAGTTGTGGTGCATGGGCTCAGTAGTTATGGCTCATGGGCTCCAGAGCGTAGGCTCATTAGTTGTGGTGCACGGGCTTAGTTGCTCTGCTGCATGTGGGACCTTCCCGAACCAGGGATCGAACCTGTGTCCCCTGCATTGGCAGGTGGATTCTTAACCACGGTGCCACCAGGCAAGCCCCCGTGTAAATTATTACAGTGCGTTCAGTAGACCTCCCTTGGTATATGGTCGGTCTTTTTGATACGTGTGTTTAATATGTATTTGTATACGTACGGTAACCCTAATCTTAATGTGTCCATTCCTCCCACCTTTCCTTTTAGATAACCATAGTTTGTTTTCTAAGTCTGTGAGAGTCTTTCTCTGTGGAAATATGTTCATACGTGTCAGTTGTTAGGTAACAGCTAGGAGTGATATCACAGGTTATTTGTCGGCTGCTTTCCGACTTACCTCATGTTCTGTGATTATCTCTAGGCTCATCTATGGTGCTGCAAAGAGCAGTGTTTCATCCTTTTCCATGGCGAATATTGCATTGTGTACATGGACCACTTCTTCTTTGTGCATTCATCTGTGGATGGACATTTTGGTTACTTCCAAGTCTTGGCAATGCTAAATATTGATGCAGTGCAGGATTGCCAGCCTGTGTCTTTTGGATTCTGGTCTTCTCAGGGATTAGGCCCAGCAGTGGGCCTACTAGATCATATGGTGGTTCAAATTTTTCCCTTTCAACGCACCTCCATTCTGTTCTCACTACTGGCTGTTACCAGTTTACATGCCACCAGCAACTAGAGGGTACACAGTTCTCTAAAACCCCTTCAGAATTTATTGTTTGTAGACTTTTTACTGATGGCATTTTGAGTGTTGGGTGGTGATACCTTCTTGTAGGTTGGATTTGCATGCGTCTAATAATTCCCGATATTGAGCTTTCATCTACGTTTTTTTTTTTAAGTAAAACAGAGAAACTCACCTCTTCAAATTGTTTCCTTGAAAAATTTGCCATGTTCCCTGAATTCCTGTGGCCATTACCTGCACCAGGACATTTTTTGAGGGCAGGTGTCCTTTACAGCCCTGTAGTAATTGTGAATATCACATGACCATTAGTTCTGCATTTAAAGCTGCTGTTGCAGGAAACGGCCACAAGGGGGCAGCATTTCTATATTCCCAACTCTGGTTACTAGGGCAACACAGCCTTCCTGGAAGTCCTGTTTGTAGGTTGTAAAGTAGAGTGGAATGTGCCAGGACAAACCCCCAGAAACTATGTCTACTTATTTGTTGTTGATATTCTCAGTTTAATTTTCATTTTTCTCAGAGCAAATTTGATTGCAATGTTGTGTTTGTTCTAGGTGTACAGAATGTCTTTCATTGATTCGTATATCTTTTCATGTTTGGATCCTGTTCCGTAGAGATTATTACAGAATGTTGTGTAGACCTCTCTTGGTATTCGGTATGTCTGATGATTATATATTTTATAAGTATTAGCATATGTCTGTTAAACCCAATATCCTCCGTTATACATTCCTCACACCTTTCCGTTTGGTTAAGCACAAGCTTGTTTTCTGAACACGTGAGTGTCCCTCTCTGTGGAAATAGGTTCATTCCTATCAATTTTTAGATAAGACCTATACGTGATATCATAGGATATGTGTCTCTCGCTTTCTGACTTACTTCAAGGTGTGTGATTGTCTGTAGCCTCGTCTATGGTGCTGCAAACGGCATTGTTTCATTCTTTTCTGTGTCTAATATTGCATTGTGTACATGGACCACTTTTTCGTCCATTCATCTGATGATGGACATTTTTGTTGCTTCCATGTCTTGGCTATTGTAAATACTGCTGCAATACACGATGTTCCATCCTGTGTCTTTTTGATTCTGGCTTTCACAGGTGACAGGCCCAATAGTGGGCCTTCCGGATCATATGGGGACTCAATTTTTACCTTTCAACGCACTGCCATTCTGTTCCTATTATTGGCGGTTACCAGTTTACATCCCACTTAGACCGAGAGGTTACGCTATTCTCCACAACTTCTTCAACATCTATTGTTTGTTGACGTTTTGCTGATGGTCATTCTGACTGGTGTGAGGTGATACGTTTGTGTAGATTGGATTTGCATGCGTCTAATAATTCCTGATGTTTTGCGTGGATCAATGTCCTTTTCATTTTTTTTTTAAGATTCAGCTAAACTTACAACTTCAAATTTCCTTCTTGAAAAATTTGCCGCGTTTGGATTTTTTTGGCCATTCCCTACCCCAGGACAGTTTTTGAGGGCATGAGTCATTTACAGCCCTGCAGTCCTTGTGAATATTAGTGACCATTAGCAGTGGATTTAAAGCTGCTGTTTGAGGAAACGGCCTTAAGGTGGCAGCATTTCTACGTTGGCAACTCTGCTTGCTAGGGAAACAGAACCTTGCTGCAAGTTGTGCTTTTAGGTTGCAGATTAGAGTGGAATGTGTCAGGACAAACCCCCATAAGTTTTAGCCTCCTTAATTCTTGTTTGTGTCTTTAAGTTTTCATTTTTATCAGAGCAAATTGGATTTTAAAATGTCTTTTGTTCTAGCTGCACAGAATCTTGTTCATGTACACATATACATATATCTATTGATCTTTGTGTCCTTTTCCATGTAGGTTATTGTAGAGTGTTGAATAGACCACTCTTGGTATTCCATAGGTCTTTGGGGATGATATATTTTATATGTATTAGTATATGTTTGTTAACCCCAATATCCTAATTTGTCCATTCCTCACACCTTTTCTTTGGCTTAACCATAAGTTTGTCTTCTCCATCTGAGATCGTCTTTCCCTATGGAAATATGTTCATTTTTATGAATTTTCAGATAACATAAGTGATATCGTAGAACATTTGTCTTTCGCAATCTGACTTACTTCACGTTGTGTGATTATCTCTAGGCTCATCCGTGGTGCTGCATATGCCATTCTTTTATTTTTTTTCGTGGCTAATATTCCATTCTGTACATATACCACTTCTTCTTTGTCCATTCATCTGTTTATGGAGCTTTTTTTTGCTTCCATGTCTTGGCTCTTTCAATATTGCTGCAGTGCACATTTGCCTGCCTCTGTCTTTCCGATTCTGGTGGTCTTAGGTTATAGGCCCAGAAGGTGCCCTGCCGCATCACACGGTAGCTCAATTTTTACCTTTTAAAGCAGCTGCATTCAGTTTTCATTAGTGCTGTTAGCACTTTACACCCCATCAGCAGCTAGAAGGTACACAGTTCCCTAAAACCTCTTCAGCATTTATAGTTTGTAGACTTTTTGCTGATGGTCATTTGACTGGTGTGAGCTGAAACCTTTGTGGACGTGGGATTTGCATGCAGCTAATAATTCCTTATACTGAGCTTTAGGCATGTCTTTTTTTTTCTTTTCCTTTTTTTTTAAAGAGTGAGTACAACTTCCCTCTCATATTGACTTCTTGAAAACTTTGTCATGTGTTGAAATTTCTTGCCTATTCCCTACCCCAGGACATTTTTTGAGGGCAGGTATCATTTACAGCCCCGCAGTCCTCGTGACTATTAAGCGACCATTAGCACTGTGTTTAAAGCTGCTGTTGTGGGAAACAGCCACAAGGCGGCAGCATTATTACGTTCTCAACTCTTGTTACTAGGGCAACAGAGTCTTCCTGGACGTCGTGTTCCTCGGTTGTAAATTAGAGTGGAATGTGCTGGGACAAGCCCCCAGAAGTTTATGTCTCCTTACTTATGTTCGTTTTTTAAATTTAATTTATATTTCTTATCGGAGGAAATTTGATTAGAGTGTTGTGATTGTCTGGCTGTACAGAATCTGGTCAATGATTCATACATATGTCTGTTCATCTTCGGATCCGGTTAGCATGTATGTTATTACAGAATGTTGAGTAGACCTCCCTTGGTATTTGGTAGGTGTTTTGTCATGATATATTTTATATGTATTGGTGATTATATAATTCATATAGTTTATATGTTATATGTTTATATACATTTAACATACATTAGTATATGTATGCTACCCCCATAATCCTAATTTATCCATCCTCCCACCTTTCATTTTGGTTAACCATTAGTTTGTTTTATCAGTCTGTGAGTGTGTTTTTCTGTGGAAATATGTTCATTGGGAGCAATCTTAGGATGGATAACACGTATAAATGATATCATAGGATATTTGTCATTCCTTTTTGACTTACTTAACGTACTATGATTATTTCTAGGCTCATGTGTAGTCCTGAAAACGGCATTGTTCATTTTTTTCCCGAGGCTACTATTCCATTCGGTACGTACACCACTTCTTCTTTGTCCATTTGTCTGTTGATGGACATTTTGTTTGCTTGCATGGCTTGGCTATTGTAAATATTGCTGCAGTGCATGTTTGCCTGTCTGTGCCTTTCCCATTCTGGTCTTCTTAGGGTATAGGCCCATTAGGGGATCGGCCGCATGATATGGTAGCTCAATTTTTACCTTTTAAGCGCAGCTCCATTCTGTTCTCATGATTAGCTGTTACCAGTTTACATCCAACCAACAGCATAGTGGGTATGCATTTCTCCCCCAACCCGTCAGCATGCATTGTTTGTAGACTTTTTACGGATGGCATTTTGAATATTGGGTGGTGAAATCTTTTTGTAGTTTGGATTTGCATCCAACCAATAATTCCTGATATTGAGCTTTTATCCATGTTCTTCTTTTTTTAAAACAACCGAGTGAGTAACACTTACCTCTTCAAATTGTTTTCTTGAAAAATTTTCCGTGTTGTGAACTTTCTTGGCCATTACCTACCCCAGGACATTTTTTGAGGACACGTGTCATTTACGGCCCTACAATTACTGTGAATCTCAAGTGACCCTTAGCCCTGTGTTTAAAGCTGCTGTTGTGGGAAACGGCCACAAGGCGGCAGCATTTCTCCATTCCCAAGTCTGGTTACTAGGGCAGCAGAGCCTTCCTGAAAGTTGTGTTCCTAGGTTGTAAATTAGAATGGGATGTGCCAGGGAAAACCCCAATAACTTTATGTCTCATTAATTGTTGTTCATGGTTTTAATTTTTTAAATTGGGGTAATGAGCAGAATAGTGTTTGTTCTGGGTGTGCACAATCAGGTTCAATTGAACATTATATATATCTACTCATGTACAGATCCTCTTCCCATGTAAATTACTATTATTTTTTTAAATAAATTTATTTTATTTATTTATTTATTTTTGGCTGAGTTGGATCTTCGTTGCTGCATGTGGGCTTTCTCCAGTTGCGGTGAGCGGGGGCTACTCTCCGTTGCGGTGCACCGGCTTCTCACTGCAGTGGCTTCTCTTGTTGCGGAGCACGGGCTCTAGGCGTGTGGGCTTCAGTAGTTGTGGTGCATGGGCTCAGTAGTTATGGCTCATGGGCTCCAGAGCGTAGGCTCATTAGTTGTGGTGCACGGGCTTAGTTGCTCTGCTGCATGTGGGACCTTCCCGAACCAGGGATCGAACCTGTGTCCCCTGCATTGGCAGGTGGATTCTTAACCACGGTGCCACCAGGCAAGCCCCCGTGTAAATTATTACAGCGCGTTCAGTAGACCTCCCTTGGTATATGGTCGGTCTTTTTGATACGTGTGTTTAATATGTATTTGTATACGTACGGTAACCCTAATCTTAATGTGTCCATTCCTCCCACCTTTCCTTTTAGATAACCATAGTTTGTTTTCTAAGTCTGTGAGAGTCTTTCTCTGTGGAAATATGTTCATACGTGTCAGTTGTTAGGTAACAGCTAGGAGTGATATCACAGGTTATTTGTCGGCTGCTTTCCGACTTACCTCATGTTCTGTGATTATCTCTAGGCTCATCTATGGTGCTGCAAAGAGCAGTGTTTCATCCTTTTCCATGGCGAATATTGCATTGTGTACATGGACCACTTCTTCTTTGTACATTCATCTGTGGATGGACATTTTGGTTACTTCCAAGTCTTGGCAATGCTAAATATTGATGCAGTGCAGGATTGCCAGCCTGTGTCTTTTGGATTCTGGTCTTCTCAGGGATTAGGCCCAGCAGTGGGCCTACTAGATCATATGGTGGTTCAAATTTTTCCCTTTCAACGCACCTCCATTCTGTTCTCACTACTGGCTGTTACCAGTTTACATGCCACCAGCAACTAGAGGGTACACAGTTCTCTAAAACCCCTTCAGAATTTATTGTTTGTAGACTTTTTACTGATGGCATTTTGAGTGTTGGGTGGTGATACCTTCTTGTAGGTTGGATTTGCATGCGTCTAATAATTCCCGATATTGAGCTTTCATCTACGTTTTTTTTTTAAGTAAAACAGAGAAACTCACCTCTTCAAATTGTTTCCTTGAAAAATTTGCCATGTTCCCTGAATTCCTGTGGCCATTACCTGCACCAGGACATTTTTTGAGGGCAGGTGTCCTTTACAGCCCTGTAGTAATTGTGAATATCACATGACCATTAGTTCTGCATTTAAAGCTGCTGTTGCAGGAAACGGCCACAAGGGGGCAGCATTTCTATATTCCCAACTCTGGTTACTAGGGCAACACAGCCTTCCTGGAAGTCCTGTTTGTAGGTTGTAAAGTAGAGTGGAATGTGCCAGGACAAACCCCCAGAAACTATGTCTACTTATTTGTTGTTGATATTCTCAGTTTAATTTTCATTTTTCTCAGAGCAAATTTGATTGCAATGTTGTGTTTGTTCTAGGTGTACAGAATGTCTTTCATTGATTCGTATATCTTTTCATGTTTGGATCCTGTTCCGTAGAGATTATTACAGAATGTTGTGTAGACCTCTCTTGGTATTCGGTATGTCTGATGATTATATATTTTATAAGTATTAGCATATGTCTGTTAAACCCAATATCCTCCGTTATACATTCCTCACACCTTTCCGTTTGGTTAAGCACAAGCTTGTTTTCTGAACACGTGAGTGTCCCTCTCTGTGGAAATAGGTTCATTCCTATCAATTTTTAGATAAGATCTATACGTGATATCATAGGATATGTGTCTCTCGCTTTCTGACTTACTTCAAGGTGTGTGATTGTCTGTAGCCTCGTCTATGGTGCTGCAAACGGCATTGTTTCATTCTTTTCTGTGTCTAATATTGCATTGTGTACATGGACCACTTTTTCGTCCATTCATCTGATGATGGACATTTTTGTTGCTTCCATGTCTTGGCTATTGTAAATACTGCTGCAATACACGATGTTCCATCCTGTGTCTTTTTGATTCTGGCTTTCACAGGTGACAGGCCCAATAGTGGGCCTTCCGGATCATATGGGGACTCAATTTTTACCTTTCAACGCACTGCCATTCTGTTCCTATTATTGGCGGTTACCAGTTTACATCCCACTTAGACCGAGAGGTTACGCTATTCTCCACAACTTCTTCAACATCTATTGTTTGTTGACGTTTTGCTGATGGTCATTCTGACTGGTGTGAGGTGATACGTTTGTGTAGATTGGATTTGCATGCGTCTAATAATTCCTGATGTTTTGCGTGGATCAATGTCCTTTTCATTTTTTTTTTAAGATTCAGCTAAACTTACAACTTCAAATTTCCTTCTTGAAAAATTTGCCGCGTTTGGATTTTTTTGGCCATTCCCTACCCCAGGACAGTTTTTGAGGGCATGAGTCATTTACAGCCCTGCAGTCCTTGTGAATATTAGTGACCATTAGCAGTGGATTTAAAGCTGCTGTTTGAGGAAACGGCCTTAAGGTGGCAGCATTTCTACGTTGGCAACTCTGCTTGCTAGGGAAACAGAACCTTGCTGCAAGTTGTGCTTTTAGGTTGCAGATTAGAGTGGAATGTGTCAGGACAAACCCCCATAAGTTTTAGCCTCCTTAATTCTTGTTTGTGTCTTTAAGTTTTCATTTTTATCAGAGCAAATTGGATTTTAAAATGTCTTTTGTTCTAGCTGCACAGAATCTTGTTCATGTACACATATACATATATCTATTGATCTTTGTGTCCTTTTCCATGTAGGTTATTGTAGAGTGTTGAATAGACCACTCTTGGTATTCCATAGGTCTTTGGGGATGATATATTTTATATGTATTAGTATATGTTTGTTAACCCCAATATCCTAATTTGTCCATTCCTCACACCTTTTCTTTGGCTTAACCATAAGTTTGTCTTCTCCATCTGAGATCGTCTTTCCTTATGGAAATATGTTCATTTTTATGAATTTTCAGATAACATAAGTGATATCGTAGAACATTTGTCTTTCGCAATCTGACTTACTTCACGTTGTGTGATTATCTCTAGGCTCATCCGTGGTGCTGCATATGCCATTCTTTTATTTTTTTTCGTGGCTAATATTCCATTCTGTACATATACCACTTCTTCTTTGTCCATTCATCTGTTTATGGAGCTTTTTTTTGCTTCCATGTCTTGGCTCTTTCAATATTGCTGCAGTGCACATTTGCCTGCCTCTGTCTTTCCGATTCTGGTGGTCTTAGGTTATAGGCCCAGAAGGTGCCCTGCCGCATCACACGGTAGCTCAATTTTTACCTTTTAAAGCAGCTGCATTCAGTTTTCATTAGTGCTGTTAGCACTTTACACCCCATCAGCAGCTAGAAGGTACACAGTTCCCTAAAACCTCTTCAGCATTTATAGTTTGTAGACTTTTTGCTGATGGTCATTTGACTGGTGTGAGCTGAAACCTTTGTGGACGTGGGATTTGCATGCAGCTAATAATTCCTTATACTGAGCTTTAGGCATGTCTTTTTTTTTTCTTTTCCTTTTTTTTTAAAGAGTGAGTACAACTTCCCTCTCATATTGACTTCTTGAAAACTTTGTCATGTGTTGAAATTTCTTGCCTATTCCCTACCCCAGGACATTTTTTGAGGGCAGGTATCATTTACAGCCCCGCAGTCCTCGTGACTATTAAGCGACCATTAGCACTGTGTTTAAAGCTGCTGTTGTGGGAAACAGCCACAAGGCGGCAGCATTATTACGTTCTCAACTCTTGTTACTAGGGCAACAGAGTCTTCCTGGACGTCGTGTTCCTCGGTTGTAAATTAGAGTGGAATGTGCTGGGACAAGCCCCCAGAAGTTTATGTCTCCTTACTTATGTTCGTTTTTTAAATTTAATTTATATTTCTTATCGGAGGAAATTTGATTAGAGTGTTGTGATTGTCTGGCTGTACAGAATCTGGTCAATGATTCATACATATGTCTGTTCATCTTCGGATCCGGTTAGCATGTATGTTATTACAGAATGTTGAGTAGACCTCCCTTGGTATTTGGTAGGTGTTTTGTCATGATATATTTTATATGTATTGGTGATTATATAATTCATATAGTTTATATGTTATATGTTTATATACATTTAACATACATTAGTATATGTATGCTACCCCCATAATCCTAATTTATCCATCCTCCCACCTTTCATTTTGGTTAACCATTAGTTTGTTTTATCAGTCTGTGAGTGTGTTTTTCTGTGGAAATATGTTCATTGGGAGCAATCTTAGGATGGATAACACGTATAAATGATATCATAGGATATTTGTCATTCCTTTTTGACTTACTTAACGTACTATGATTATTTCTAGGCTCATGTGTAGTCCTGAAAACGGCATTGTTCATTTTTTTCCCGAGGCTACTATTCCATTCGGTACGTACACCACTTCTTCTTTGTCCATTTGTCTGTTGATGGACATTTTGTTTGCTTGCATGGCTTGGCTATTGTAAATATTGCTGCAGTGCATGTTTGCCTGTCTGTGCCTTTCCCATTCTGGTCTTCTTAGGGTATAGGCCCATTAGGGGATCGGCCGCATGATATGGTAGCTCAATTTTTACCTTTTAAGCGCAGCTCCGTTCTGTTCTCATGATTAGCTGTTACCAGTTTACATCCAACCAACAGCATAGTGGGTATGCATTTCTCCCCCAACCCGTCAGCATGCATGGTTTGTAGACTTTTTACGGATGGCATTTTGAATATTGGGTGGTGAAATCTTTTTGTAGTTTGGATTTGCATCCAACCAATAATTCCTGATATTGAGCTTTTATCCATGTTCTTCTTTTTTTAAAACAACCGAGTGAGTAACACTTACCTCTTCAAATTGTTTTCTTGAAAAATTTTCCGTGTTGTGAACTTTCTTGGCCATTACCTACCCCAGGACATTTTTTGAGGACACGTGTCATTTACGGCCCTACAATTACTGTGAATCTCAAGTGACCCTTAGCCCTGTGTTTAAAGCTGCTGTTGTGGGAAACGGCCACAAGGCGGCAGCATTTCTCCATTCCCAAGTCTGGTTACTAGGGCAGCAGAGCCTTCCTGAAAGTTGTGTTCCTAGGTTGTAAATTAGAATGGGATGTGCCAGGGAAAACCCCAATAACTTTATGTCTCATTAATTGTTGTTCGTGGTTTTAATTTTTTAAATTGGGGTAATGAGCAGAATAGTGTTTGTTCTGGGTGTGCACAATCAGGTTCAATTGAACATTATATATATCTACTCATGTACAGATCCTCTTCCCATGTAAATTACTATTATTTTTTTAAATAAATTTATTTTATTTATTTATTTATTTTTGGCTGAGTTGGATCTTCGTTGCTGCATGTGGGCTTTCTCCAGTTGCGGTGAGCGGGGGCTACTCTCCGTTGCGGTGCACCGGCTTCTCACTGCAGTGGCTTCTCTTGTTGCGGAGCACGGGCTCTAGGCGTGTGGGCTTCAGTAGTTGTGGTGCATGGGCTCAGTAGTTATGGCTCATGGGCTCCAGAGCGTAGGCTCATTAGTTGTGGTGCACGGGCTTAGTTGCTCTGCTGCATGTGGGAGCTTCCCGAACCAGGGATCGAACCTGTGTCCCCTGCATTGGCAGGTGGATTCTTAACCACGGTGCCACCAGGCAAGCCCCCGTGTAAATTATTACAGCGCGTTCAGTAGACCTCCCTTGGTATATGGTCGGTCTTTTTGATACGTGTGTTTAATATGTATTTGTATACGTACGGTAACCCTAATCTTAATGTGTCCATTCCTCCCACCTTTCCTTTTAGATAACCATAGTTTGTTTTCTAAGTCTGTGAGAGTCTTTCTCTGTGGAAATATGTTCATACGTGTCAGTTGTTAGGTAACAGCTAGGAGTGATATCACAGGTTATTTGTCGGCTGCTTTCCGACTTACCTCATGTTCTGTGATTATCTCTAGGCTCATCTATGGTGCTGCAAAGAGCAGTGTTTCATCCTTTTCCATGGCGAATATTGCATTGTGTACATGGACCACTTCTTCTTTGTGCATTCATCTGTGGATGGACATTTTGGTTACTTCCAAGTCTTGGCAATGCTAAATATTGATGCAGTGCAGGATTGCCAGCCTGTGTCTTTTGGATTCTGGTCTTCTCAGGGATTAGGCCCAGCAGTGGGCCTACTAGATCATATGGTGGTTCAAATTTTTCCCTTTCAACGCACCTCCATTCTGTTCTCACTACTGGCTGTTACCAGTTTACATGCCACCAGCAACTAGAGGGTACACAGTTCTCTAAAACCCCTTCAGAATTTATTGTTTGTAGACTTTTTACTGATGGCATTTTGAGTGTTGGGTGGTGATACCTTCTTGTAGGTTGGATTTGCATGCGTCTAATAATTCCCGATATTGAGCTTTCATCTACGTTTTTTTTTTTAAGTAAAACAGAGAAACTCACCTCTTCAAATTGTTTCCTTGAAAAATTTGCCATGTTCCCTGAATTCCTGTGGCCATTACCTGCACCAGGACATTTTTTGAGGGCAGGTGTCCTTTACAGCCCTGTAGTAATTGTGAATATCACATGACCATTAGTTCTGCATTTAAAGCTGCTGTTGCAGGAAACGGCCACAAGGGGGCAGCATTTCTATATTCCCAACTCTGGTTACTAGGGCAACACAGCCTTCCTGGAAGTCCTGTTTGTAGGTTGTAAAGTAGAGTGGAATGTGCCAGGACAAACCCCCAGAAACTATGTCTACTTATTTGTTGTTGATATTCTCAGTTTAATTTTCATTTTTCTCAGAGCAAATTTGATTGCAATGTTGTGTTTGTTCTAGGTGTACAGAATGTCTTTCATTGATTCGTATATCTTTTCATGTTTGGATCCTGTTCCGTAGAGATTATTACAGAATGTTGTGTAGACCTCTCTTGGTATTCGGTATGTCTGATGATTATATATTTTATAAGTATTAGCATATGTCTGTTAAACCCAATATCCTCCGTTATACATTCCTCACACCTTTCCGTTTGGTTAAGCACAAGCTTGTTTTCTGAACACGTGAGTGTCCCTCTCTGTGGAAATAGGTTCATTCCTATCAATTTTTAGATAAGACCTATACGTGATATCATAGGATATGTGTCTCTCGCTTTCTGACTTACTTCAAGGTGTGTGATTGTCTGTAGCCTCGTCTATGGTGCTGCAAACGGCATTGTTTCATTCTTTTCTGTGTCTAATATTGCATTGTGTACATGGACCACTTTTTCGTCCATTCATCTGATGATGGACATTTTTGTTGCTTCCATGTCTTGGCTATTGTAAATACTGCTGCAATACACGATGTTCCATCCTGTGTCTTTTTGATTCTGGCTTTCACAGGTGACAGGCCCAATAGTGGGCCTTCCGGATCATATGGGGACTCAATTTTTACCTTTCAACGCACTGCCATTCTGTTCCTATTATTGGCGGTTACCAGTTTACATCCCACTTAGACCGAGAGGTTATGCTATTCTCCACAACTTCTTCAACATCTATTGTTTGTTGACGTTTTGCTGATGGTCATTCTGACTGGTGTGAGGTGATACGTTTGTGTAGATTGGATTTGCATGCGTCTAATAATTCCTGATGTTTTGCGTGGATCAATGTCCTTTTCATTTTTTTTTTAAGATTCAGCTAAACTTACAACTTCAAATTTCCTTCTTGAAAAATTTGCCGCGTTTGGATTTTTTTGGCCATTCCCTACCCCAGGACAGTTTTTGAGGGCATGAGTCATTTACAGCCCTGCAGTCCTTGTGAATATTAGTGACCATTAGCAGTGGATTTAAAGCTGCTGTTTGAGGAAACGGCCTTAAGGTGGCAGCATTTCTACGTTGGCAACTCTGCTTGCTAGGGAAACAGAACCTTGCTGCAAGTTGTGCTTTTAGGTTGCAGATTAGAGTGGAATGTGTCAGGACAAACCCCCATAAGTTTTAGCCTCCTTAATTCTTGTTTGTGTCTTTAAGTTTTCATTTTTATCAGAGCAAATTGGATTTTAAAATGTCTTTTGTTCTAGCTGCACAGAATCTTGTTCATGTACACATATACATATATCTATTGATCTTTGTGTCCTTTTCCATGTAGGTTATTGTAGAGTGTTGAATAGACCACTCTTGGTATTCCATAGGTCTTTGGGGATGATATATTTTATATGTATTAGTATATGTTTGTTAACCCCAATATCCTAATTTGTCCATTCCTCACACCTTTTCTTTGGCTTAACCATAAGTTTGTCTTCTCCATCTGAGATCGTCTTTCCCTATGGAAATATGTTCATTTTTATGAATTTTCAGATAACATAAGTGATATCGTAGAACATTTGTCTTTCGCAATCTGACTTACTTCACGTTGTGTGATTATCTCTAGGCTCATCCGTGGTGCTGCATATGCCATTCTTTTATTTTTTTTCGTGGCTAATATTCCATTCTGTACATATACCACTTCTTCTTTGTCCATTCATCTGTTTATGGAGCTTTTTTTTGCTTCCATGTCTTGGCTCTTTCAATATTGCTGCAGTGCACATTTGCCTGCCTCTGTCTTTCCGATTCTGGTGGTCTTAGGTTATAGGCCCAGAAGGTGCCCTGCCGCATCACACGGTAGCTCAATTTTTACCTTTTAAAGCAGCTGCATTCAGTTTTCATTAGTGCTGTTAGCACTTTACACCCCATCAGCAGCTAGAAGGTACACAGTTCCCTAAAACCTCTTCAGCATTTATAGTTTGTAGACTTTTTGCTGATGGTCATTTGACTGGTGTGAGCTGAAACCTTTGTGGACGTGGGATTTGCATGCAGCTAATAATTCCTTATACTGAGCTTTAGGCATGTCTTTTTTTTTCTTTTCCTTTTTTTTTAAAGAGTGAGTACAACTTCCCTCTCATATTGACTTCTTGAAAACTTTGTCATGTGTTGAAATTTCTTGCCTATTCCCTACCCCAGGACATTTTTTGAGGGCAGGTATCATTTACAGCCCCGCAGTCCTCGTGACTATTAAGCGACCATTAGCACTGTGTTTAAAGCTGCTGTTGTGGGAAACAGCCACAAGGCGGCAGCATTATTACGTTCTCAACTCTTGTTACTAGGGCAACAGAGTCTTCCTGGACGTCGTGTTCCTCGGTTGTAAATTAGAGTGGAATGTGCTGGGACAAGCCCCCAGAAGTTTATGTCTCCTTACTTATGTTCGTTTTTTAAATTTAATTTATATTTCTTATCGGAGGAAATTTGATTAGAGTGTTGTGATTGTCTGGCTGTACAGAATCTGGTCAATGATTCATACATATGTCTGTTCATCTTCGGATCCGGTTAGCATGTATGTTATTACAGAATGTTGAGTAGACCTCCCTTGGTATTTGGTAGGTGTTTTGTCATGATATATTTTATATGTATTGGTGATTATATAATTCATATAGTTTATATGTTATATGTTTATATACATTTAACATACATTAGTATATGTATGCTACCCCCATAATCCTAATTTATCCATCCTCCCACCTTTCATTTTGGTTAACCATTAGTTTGTTTTATCAGTCTGTGAGTGTGTTTTTCTGTGGAAATATGTTCATTGGGAGCAATCTTAGGATGGATAACACGTATAAATGATATCATAGGATATTTGTCATTCCTTTTTGACTTACTTAACGTACTATGATTATTTCTAGGCTCATGTGTAGTCCTGAAAACGGCATTGTTCATTTTTTTCCCGAGGCTACTATTCCATTCGGTACGTACACCACTTCTTCTTTGTCCATTTGTCTGTTGATGGACATTTTGTTTGCTTGCATGGCTTGGCTATTGTAAATATTGCTGCAGTGCATGTTTGCCTGTCTGTGCCTTTCCCATTCTGGTCTTCTTAGGGTATAGGCCCATTAGGGGATCGGCCGCATGATATGGTAGCTCAATTTTTACCTTTTAAGCGCAGCTCCGTTCTGTTCTCATGATTAGCTGTTACCAGTTTACATCCAACCAACAGCATAGTGGGTATGCATTTCTCCCCCAACCCGTCAGCATGCATGGTTTGTAGACTTTTTACGGATGGCATTTTGAATATTGGGTGGTGAAATCTTTTTGTAGTTTGGATTTGCATCCAACCAATAATTCCTGATATTGAGCTTTTATCCATGTTCTTCTTTTTTTAAAACAACCGAGTGAGTAACACTTACCTCTTCAAATTGTTTTCTTGAAAAATTTTCCGTGTTGTGAACTTTCTTGGCCATTACCTACCCCAGGACATTTTTTGAGGACACGTGTCATTTACGGCCCTACAATTACTGTGAATCTCAAGTGACCCTTAGCCCTGTGTTTAAAGCTGCTGTTGTGGGAAACGGCCACAAGGCGGCAGCATTTCTCCATTCCCAAGTCTGGTTACTAGGGCAGCAGAGCCTTCCTGAAAGTTGTGTTCCTAGGTTGTAAATTAGAATGGGATGTGCCAGGGAAAACCCCAATAACTTTATGTCTCATTAATTGTTGTTCGTGATTTTAATTTTTTAAATTGGGGTAATGAGCAGAATAGTGTTTGTTCTGGGTGTGCACAATCAGGTTCAATTGAACATTATATATATCTACTCATGTACAGATCCTCTTCCCATGTAAATTACTATTATTTTTTTAAATAAATTTATTTTATTTATTTATTTATTTTTGGCTGAGTTGGATCTTCGTTGCTGCATGTGGGCTTTCTCCAGTTGCGGTGAGCGGGGGCTACTCTCCGTTGCGGTGCACCGGCTTCTCACTGCAGTGGCTTCTCTTGTTGCGGAGCACGGGCTCTAGGCGTGTGGGCTTCAGTAGTTGTGGTGCATGGGCTCAGTAGTTATGGCTCATGGGCTCCAGAGCGTAGGCTCATTAGTTGTGGTGCACGGGCTTAGTTGCTCTGCTGCATGTGGGAGCTTCCCGAACCAGGGATCGAACCTGTGTCCCCTGCATTGGCAGGTGGATTCTTAACCACGGTGCCACCAGGCAAGCCCCCGTGTAAATTATTACAGCGCGTTCAGTAGACCTCCCTTGGTATATGGTCGGTCTTTTTGATACGTGTGTTTAATATGTATTTGTATACGTACGGTAACCCTAATCTTAATGTGTCCATTCCTCCCACCTTTCCTTTTAGATAACCATAGTTTGTTTTCTAAGTCTGTGAGAGTCTTTCTCTGTGGAAATATGTTCATACGTGTCAGTTGTTAGGTAACAGCTAGGAGTGATATCACAGGTTATTTGTCGGCTGCTTTCCGACTTACCTCATGTTCTGTGATTATCTCTAGGCTCATCTATGGTGCTGCAAAGAGCAGTGTTTCATCCTTTTCCATGGCGAATATTGCATTGTGTACATGGACCACTTCTTCTTTGTGCATTCATCTGTGGATGGACATTTTGGTTACTTCCAAGTCTTGGCAATGCTAAATATTGATGCAGTGCAGGATTGCCAGCCTGTGTCTTTTGGATTCTGGTCTTCTCAGGGATTAGGCCCAGCAGTGGGCCTACTAGATCATATGGTGGTTCAAATTTTTCCCTTTCAACGCACCTCCATTCTGTTCTCACTACTGGCTGTTACCAGTTTACATGCCACCAGCAACTAGAGGGTACACAGTTCTCTAAAACCCCTTCAGAATTTATTGTTTGTAGACTTTTTACTGATGGCATTTTGAGTGTTGGGTGGTGATACCTTCTTGTAGGTTGGATTTGCATGCGTCTAATAATTCCCGATATTGAGCTTTCATCTACGTTTTTTTTTTAAAGTAAAACAGAGAAACTCACCTCTTCAAATTGTTTCCTTGAAAAATTTGCCATGTTCCCTGAATTCCTGTGGCCATTACCTGCACCAGGACATTTTTTGAGGGCAGGTGTCCTTTACAGCCCTGTAGTAATTGTGAATATCACATGACCATTAGTTCTGCATTTAAAGCTGCTGTTGCAGGAAACGGCCACAAGGGGGCAGCATTTCTATATTCCCAACTCTGGTTACTAGGGCAACACAGCCTTCCTGGAAGTCCTGTTTGTAGGTTGTAAAGTAGAGTGGAATGTGCCAGGACAAACCCCCAGAAACTATGTCTACTTATTTGTTGTTGATATTCTCAGTTTAATTTTCATTTTTCTCAGAGCAAATTTGATTGCAATGTTGTGTTTGTTCTAGGTGTACAGAATGTCTTTCATTGATTCGTATATCTTTTCATGTTTGGATCCTGTTCCGTAGAGATTATTACAGAATGTTGTGTAGACCTCTCTTGGTATTCGGTATGTCTGATGATTATATATTTTATAAGTATTAGCATATGTCTGTTAAACCCAATATCCTCCGTTATACATTCCTCACACCTTTCCGTTTGGTTAAGCACAAGCTTGTTTACTGAACACGTGAGTGTCCCTCTCTGTGGAAATAGGTTCATTCCTATCAATTTTTAGATAAGACCTATACGTGATATCATAGGATATGTGTCTCTCGCTTTCTGACTTACTTCAAGGTGTGTGATTGTCTGTAGCCTCGT
Organism: Eubalaena glacialis; assembly: GCF_028564815.1. NCBI lineage: Eukaryota > Metazoa > Chordata > Mammalia > Artiodactyla > Balaenidae > Eubalaena > Eubalaena glacialis. The sequence continues at coordinate 37,728 of NW_026871467.1, forward strand.
CTATGGTGCTGCAAACGGCATTGTTTCATTCTTTTCTGTGTCTAATATTGCATTGTGTACATGGACCACTTTTTCGTCCATTCATCTGATGATGGACATTTTTGTTGCTTCCATGTCTTGGCTATTGTAAATACTGCTGCAATACACGATGTTCCATCCTGTGTCTTTTTGATTCTGGCTTTCACAGGTGACAGGCCCAATAGTGGGCCTTCCGGATCATATGGGGACTCAATTTTTACCTTTCAACGCACTGCCATTCTGTTCCTATTATTGGCGGTTACCAGTTTACATCCCACTTAGACCGAGAGGTTACGCTATTCTCCACAACTTCTTCAACATCTATTGTTTGTTGACGTTTTGCTGATGGTCATTCTGACTGGTGTGAGGTGATACGTTTGTGTAGATTGGATTTGCATGCGTCTAATAATTCCTGATGTTTTGCGTGGATCAATGTCCTTTTCATTTTTTTTTTAAGATTCAGCTAAACTTACAACTTCAAATTTCCTTCTTGAAAAATTTGCCGCGTTTGGATTTTTTTGGCCATTCCCTACCCCAGGACAGTTTTTGAGGGCATGAGTCATTTACAGCCCTGCAGTCCTTGTGAATATTAGTGACCATTAGCAGTGGATTTAAAGCTGCTGTTTGAGGAAACGGCCTTAAGGTGGCAGCATTTCTACGTTGGCAACTCTGCTTGCTAGGGAAACAGAACCTTGCTGCAAGTTGTGCTTTTAGGTTGCAGATTAGAGTGGAATGTGTCAGGACAAACCCCCATAAGTTTTAGCCTCCTTAATTCTTGTTTGTGTCTTTAAGTTTTCATTTTTATCAGAGCAAATTGGATTTTAAAATGTCTTTTGTTCTAGCTGCACAGAATCTTGTTCATGTACACATATACATATATCTATTGATCTTTGTGTCCTTTTCCATGTAGGTTATTGTAGAGTGTTGAATAGACCACTCTTGGTATTCCATAGGTCTTTGGGGATGATATATTTTATATGTATTAGTATATGTTTGTTAACCCCAATATCCTAATTTGTCCATTCCTCACACCTTTTCTTTGGCTTAACCATAAGTTTGTCTTCTCCATCTGAGATCGTCTTTCCCTATGGAAATATGTTCATTTTTATGAATTTTCAGATAACATAAGTGATATCGTAGAACATTTGTCTTTCGCAATCTGACTTACTTCACGTTGTGTGATTATCTCTAGGCTCATCCGTGGTGCTGCATATGCCATTCTTTTATTTTTTTTCGTGGCTAATATTCCATTCTGTACATATACCACTTCTTCTTTGTCCATTCATCTGTTTATGGAGCTTTTTTTTGCTTCCATGTCTTGGCTCTTTCAATATTGCTGCAGTGCACATTTGCCTGCCTCTGTCTTTCCGATTCTGGTGGTCTTAGGTTATAGGCCCAGAAGGTGCCCTGCCGCATCACACGGTAGCTCAATTTTTACCTTTTAAAGCAGCTGCATTCAGTTTTCATTAGTGCTGTTAGCACTTTACACCCCATCAGCAGCTAGAAGGTACACAGTTCCCTAAAACCTCTTCAGCATTTATAGTTTGTAGACTTTTTGCTGATGGTCATTTGACTGGTGTGAGCTGAAACCTTTGTGGACGTGGGATTTGCATGCAGCTAATAATTCCTTATACTGAGCTTTAGGCATGTCTTTTTTTTTCTTTTCCTTTTTTTTTAAAGAGTGAGTACAACTTCCCTCTCATATTGACTTCTTGAAAACTTTGTCATGTGTTGAAATTTCTTGCCTATTCCCTACCCCAGGACATTTTTTGAGGGCAGGTATCATTTACAGCCCCGCAGTCCTCGTGACTATTAAGCGACCATTAGCACTGTGTTTAAAGCTGCTGTTGTGGGAAACAGCCACAAGGCGGCAGCATTATTACGTTCTCAACTCTTGTTACTAGGGCAACAGAGTCTTCCTGGACGTCGTGTTCCTCGGTTGTAAATTAGAGTGGAATGTGCTGGGACAAGCCCCCAGAAGTTTATGTCTCCTTACTTATGTTCGTTTTTTAAATTTAATTTATATTTCTTATCGGAGGAAATTTGATTAGAGTGTTGTGATTGTCTGGCTGTACAGAATCTGGTCAATGATTCATACATATGTCTGTTCATCTTCGGATCCGGTTAGCATGTATGTTATTACAGAATGTTGAGTAGACCTCCCTTGGTATTTGGTAGGTGTTTTGTCATGATATATTTTATATGTATTGGTGATTATATAATTCATATAGTTTATATGTTATATGTTTATATACATTTAACATACATTAGTATATGTATGCTACCCCCATAATCCTAATTTATCCATCCTCCCACCTTTCATTTTGGTTAACCATTAGTTTGTTTTATCAGTCTGTGAGTGTGTTTTTCTGTGGAAATATGTTCATTGGGAGCAATCTTAGGATGGATAACACGTATAAATGATATCATAGGATATTTGTCATTCCTTTTTGACTTACTTAACGTACTATGATTATTTCTAGGCTCATGTGTAGTCCTGAAAACGGCATTGTTCATTTTTTTCCCGAGGCTACTATTCCATTCGGTACGTACACCACTTCTTCTTTGTCCATTTGTCTGTTGATGGACATTTTGTTTGCTTGCATGGCTTGGCTATTGTAAATATTGCTGCAGTGCATGTTTGCCTGTCTGTGCCTTTCCCATTCTGGTCTTCTTAGGGTATAGGCCCATTAGGGGATCGGCCGCATGATATGGTAGCTCAATTTTTACCTTTTAAGCGCAGCTCCGTTCTGTTCTCATGATTAGCTGTTACCAGTTTACATCCAACCAACAGCATAGTGGGTATGCATTTCTCCCCCAACCCGTCAGCATGCATGGTTTGTAGACTTTTTACGGATGGCATTTTGAATATTGGGTGGTGAAATCTTTTTGTAGTTTGGATTTGCATCCAACCAATAATTCCTGATATTGAGCTTTTATCCATGTTCTTCTTTTTTTAAAACAACCGAGTGAGTAACACTTACCTCTTCAAATTGTTTTCTTGAAAAATTTTCCGTGTTGTGAACTTTCTTGGCCATTACCTACCCCAGGACATTTTTTGAGGACACGTGTCATTTACGGCCCTACAATTACTGTGAATCTCAAGTGACCCTTAGCCCTGTGTTTAAAGCTGCTGTTGTGGGAAACGGCCACAAGGCGGCAGCATTTCTCCATTCCCAAGTCTGGTTACTAGGGCAGCAGAGCCTTCCTGAAAGTTGTGTTCCTAGGTTGTAAATTAGAATGGGATGTGCCAGGGAAAACCCCAATAACTTTATGTCTCATTAATTGTTGTTCGTGGTTTTAATTTTTTAAATTGGGGTAATGAGCAGAATAGTGTTTGTTCTGGGTGTGCACAATCAGGTTCAATTGAACATTATATATATCTACTCATGTACAGATCCTCTTCCCATGTAAATTACTATTATTTTTTAAAATAAATTTATTTTATTTATTTATTTATTTTTGGCTGAGTTGGATCTTCGTTGCTGCATGTGGGCTTTCTCCAGTTGCGGTGAGCGGGGGCTACTCTCCGTTGCGGTGCACCGGCTTCTCACTGCAGTGGCTTCTCTTGTTGCGGAGCACGGGCTCTAGGCGTGTGGGCTTCAGTAGTTGTGGTGCATGGGCTCAGTAGTTATGGCTCATGGGCTCCAGAGCGTAGGCTCATTAGTTGTGGTGCACGGGCTTAGTTGCTCTGCTGCATGTGGGACCTTCCCGAACCAGGGATCGAACCTGTGTCCCCTGCATTGGCAGGTGGATTCTTAACCACGGTGCCACCAGGCAAGCCCCCGTGTAAATTATTACAGCGCGTTCAGTAGACCTCCCTTGGTATATGGTCGGTCTTTTTGATACGTGTGTTTAATATGTATTTGTATACGTACGGTAACCCTAATCTTAATGTGTCCATTCCTCCCACCTTTCCTTTTAGATAACCATAGTTTGTTTTCTAAGTCTGTGAGAGTCTTTCTCTGTGGAAATATGTTCATACGTGTCAGTTGTTAGGTAACAGCTAGGAGTGATATCACAGGTTATTTGTCGGCTGCTTTCCGACTTACCTCATGTTCTGTGATTATCTCTAGGCTCATCTATGGTGCTGCAAAGAGCAGTGTTTCATCCTTTTCCATGGCGAATATTGCATTGTGTACATGGACCACTTCTTCTTTGTGCATTCATCTGTGGATGGACATTTTGGTTACTTCCAAGTCTTGGCAATGCTAAATATTGATGCAGTGCAGGATTGCCAGCCTGTGTCTTTTGGATTCTGGTCTTCTCAGGGATTAGGCCCAGCAGTGGGCCTACTAGATCATATGGTGGTTCAAATTTTTCCCTTTCAACGCACCTCCATTCTGTTCTCACTACTGGCTGTTACCAGTTTACATGCCACCAGCAACTAGAGGGTACACAGTTCTCTAAAACCCCTTCAGAATTTATTGTTTGTAGACTTTTTACTGATGGCATTTTGAGTGTTGGGTGGTGATACCTTCTTGTAGGTTGGATTTGCATGCGTCTAATAATTCCCGATATTGAGCTTTCATCTACGTTTTTTTTTTTAAGTAAAACAGAGAAACTCACCTCTTCAAATTGTTTCCTTGAAAATTTTGCCATGTTCCCTGAATTCCTGTGGCCATTACCTGCACCAGGACATTTTTTGAGGGCAGGTGTCCTTTACAGCCCTGTAGTAATTGTGAATATCACATGACCATTAGTTCTGCATTTAAAGCTGCTGTTGCAGGAAACGGCCACAAGGGGGCAGCATTTCTATATTCCCAACTCTGGTTACTAGGGCAACACAGCCTTCCTGGAAGTCCTGTTTGTAGGTTGTAAAGTAGAGTGGAATGTGCCAGGACAAACCCCCAGAAACTATGTCTACTTATTTGTTGTTGATATTCTCAGTTTAATTTTCATTTTTCTCAGAGCAAATTTGATTGCAATGTTGTGTTTGTTCTAGGTGTACAGAATGTCTTTCATTGATTCGTATATCTTTTCATGTTTGGATCCTGTTCCGTAGAGATTATTACAGAATGTTGTGTAGACCTCTCTTGGTATTCGGTATGTCTGATGATTATATATTTTATAAGTATTAGCATATGTCTGTTAAACCCAATATCCTCCGTTATACATTCCTCACACCTTTCCGTTTGGTTAAGCACAAGCTTGTTTTCTGAACACGTGAGTGTCCCTCTCTGTGGAAATAGGTTCATTCCTATCAATTTTTAGATAAGACCTATACGTGATATCATAGGATATGTGTCTCTCGCTTTCTGACTTACTTCAAGGTGTGTGATTGTCTGTAGCCTCGTCTATGGTGCTGCAAACGGCATTGTTTCATTCTTTTCTGTGTCTAATATTGCATTGTGTACATGGACCACTTTTTCGTCCATTCATCTGATGATGGACATTTTTGTTGCTTCCATGTCTTGGCTATTGTAAATACTGCTGCAATACACGATGTTCCATCCTGTGTCTTTTTGATTCTGGCTTTCACAGGTGACAGGCCCAATAGTGGGCCTTCCGGATCATATGGGGACTCAATTTTTACCTTTCAACGCACTGCCATTCTGTTCCTATTATTGGCGGTTACCAGTTTACATCCCACTTAGACCGAGAGGTTACGCTATTCTCCACAACTTCTTCAACATCTATTGTTTGTTGATGTTTTGCTGATGGTCATTCTGACTGGTGTGAGGTGATACGTTTGTGTAGATTGGATTTGCATGCGTCTAATAATTCCTGATGTTTTGCGTGGATCAATGTCCTTTTCATTTTTTTTTTAAGATTCAGCTAAACTTACAACTTCAAATTTCCTTCTTGAAAAATTTGCCGCGTTTGGATTTTTTTGGCCATTCCCTACCCCAGGACAGTTTTTGAGGGCATGAGTCATTTACAGCCCTGCAGTCCTTGTGAATATTAGTGACCATTAGCAGTGGATTTAAAGCTGCTGTTTGAGGAAACGGCCTTAAGGTGGCAGCATTTCTACGTTGGCAACTCTGCTTGCTAGGGAAACAGAACCTTGCTGCAAGTTGTGCTTTTAGGTTGCAGATTAGAGTGGAATGTGTCAGGACAAACCCCCATAAGTTTTAGCCTCCTTAATTCTTGTTTGTGTCTTTAAGTTTTCATTTTTATCAGAGCAAATTGGATTTTAAAATGTCTTTTGTTCTAGCTGCACAGAATCTTGTTCATGTACACATATACATATATCTATTGATCTTTGTGTCCTTTTCCATGTAGGTTATTGTAGAGTGTTGAATAGACCACTCTTGGTATTCCATAGGTCTTTGGGGATGATATATTTTATATGTATTAGTATATGTTTGTTAACCCCAATATCCTAATTTGTCCATTCCTCACACCTTTTCTTTGGCTTAACCATAAGTTTGTCTTCTCCATCTGAGATCGTCTTTCCCTATGGAAATATGTTCATTTTTATGAATTTTCAGATAACATAAGTGATATCGTAGAACATTTGTCTTTCGCAATCTGACTTACTTCACGTTGTGTGATTATCTCTAGGCTCATCCGTGGTGCTGCATATGCCATTCTTTTATTTTTTTTCGTGGCTAATATTCCATTCTGTACATATACCACTTCTTCTTTGTCCATTCATCTGTTTATGGAGCTTTTTTTTGCTTCCATGTCTTGGCTCTTTCAATATTGCTGCAGTGCACATTTGCCTGCCTCTGTCTTTCCGATTCTGGTGGTCTTAGGTTATAGGCCCAGAAGGTGCCCTGCCGCATCACACGGTAGCTCAATTTTTACCTTTTAAAGCAGCTGCATTCAGTTTTCATTAGTGCTGTTAGCACTTTACACCCCATCAGCAGCTAGAAGGTACACAGTTCCCTAAAACCTCTTCAGCATTTATAGTTTGTAGACTTTTTGCTGATGGTCATTTGACTGGTGTGAGCTGAAACCTTTGTGGACGTGGGATTTGCATGCAGCTAATAATTCCTTATACTGAGCTTTAGGCATGTCTTTTTTTTTCTTTTCCTTTTTTTTTAAAGAGTGAGTACAACTTCCCTCTCATATTGACTTCTTGAAAACTTTGTCATGTGTTGAAATTTCTTGCCTATTCCCTACCCCAGGACATTTTTTGAGGGCAGGTATCATTTACAGCCCCGCAGTCCTCGTGACTATTAAGCGACCATTAGCACTGTGTTTAAAGCTGCTGTTGTGGGAAACAGCCACAAGGCGGCAGCATTATTACGTTCTCAACTCTTGTTACTAGGGCAACAGAGTCTTCCTGGACGTCGTGTTCCTCGGTTGTAAATTAGAGTGGAATGTGCTGGGACAAGCCCCCAGAAGTTTATGTCTCCTTACTTATGTTCGTTTTTTAAATTTAATTTATATTTCTTATCGGAGGAAATTTGATTAGAGTGTTGTGATTGTCTGGCTGTACAGAATCTGGTCAATGATTCATACATATGTCTGTTCATCTTCGGATCCGGTTACCATGTATGTTATTACAGAATGTTGAGTAGACCTCCCTTGGTATTTGGTAGGTGTTTTGTCATGATATATTTTATATGTATTGGTGATTATATAATTCATATAGTTTATATGTTATATGTTTATATACATTTAACATACATTAGTATATGTATGCTACCCCCATAATCCTAATTTATCCATCCTCCCACCTTTCATTTTGGTTAACCATTAGTTTGTTTTATCAGTCTGTGAGTGTGTTTTTCTGTGGAAATATGTTCATTGGGAGCAATCTTAGGATGGATAACACGTATAAATGATATCATAGGATATTTGTCATTCCTTTTTGACTTACTTAACGTACTATGATTATTTCTAGGCTCATGTGTAGTCCTGAAAACGGCATTGTTCATTTTTTTCCCGAGGCTACTATTCCATTCGGTACGTACACCACTTCTTCTTTGTCCATTTGTCTGTTGATGGACATTTTGTTTGCTTGCATGGCTTGGCTATTGTAAATATTGCTGCAGTGCATGTTTGCCTGTCTGTGCCTTTCCCATTCTGGTCTTCTTAGGGTATAGGCCCATTAGGGGATCGGCCGCATGATATGGTAGCTCAATTTTTACCTTTTAAGCGCAGCTCCGTTCTGTTCTCATGATTAGCTGTTACCAGTTTACATCCAACCAACAGCATAGTGGGTATGCATTTCTCCCCCAACCCGTCAGCATGCATGGTTTGTAGACTTTTTACGGATGGCATTTTGAATATTGGGTGGTGAAATCTTTTTGTAGTTTGGATTTGCATCCAACCAATAATTCCTGATATTGAGCTTTTATCCATGTTCTTCTTTTTTTAAAACAACCGAGTGAGTAACACTTACCTCTTCAAATTGTTTTCTTGAAAAATTTTCCGTGTTGTGAACTTTCTTGGCCATTACCTACCCCAGGACATTTTTTGAGGACACGTGTCATTTACGGCCCTACAATTACTGTGAATCTCAAGTGACCCTTAGCCCTGTGTTTAAAGCTGCTGTTGTGGGAAACGGCCACAAGGCGGCAGCATTTCTCCATTCCCAAGTCTGGTTACTAGGGCAGCAGAGCCTTCCTGAAAGTTGTGTTCCTAGGTTGTAAATTAGAATGGGATGTGCCAGGGAAAACCCCAATAACTTTATGTCTCATTAATTGTTGTTCGTGGTTTTAATTTTTTAAATTGGGGTAATGAGCAGAATAGTGTTTGTTCTGGGTGTGCACAATCAGGTTCAATTGAACATTATATATATCTACTCATGTACAGATCCTCTTCCCATGTAAATTACTATTATTTTTTAAAATAAATTTATTTTATTTATTTATTTATTTTTGGCTGAGTTGGATCTTCGTTGCTGCATGTGGGCTTTCTCCAGTTGCGGTGAGCGGGGGCTACTCTCCGTTGCGGTGCACCGGCTTCTCACTGCAGTGGCTTCTCTTGTTGCGGAGCACGGGCTCTAGGCGTGTGGGCTTCAGTAGTTGTGGTGCATGGGCTCAGTAGTTATGGCTCATGGGCTCCAGAGCGTAGGCTCATTAGTTGTGGTGCACGGGCTTAGTTGCTCTGCTGCATGTGGGACCTTCCCGAACCAGGGATCGAACCTGTGTCCCCTGCATTGGCAGGTGGATTCTTAACCACGGTGCCACCAGGCAAGCCCCCGTGTAAATTATTACAGCGCGTTCAGTAGACCTCCCTTGGTATATGGTCGGTCTTTTTGATACGTGTGTTTAATATGTATTTGTATACGTACGGTAACCCTAATCTTAATGTGTCCATTCCTCCCACCTTTCCTTTTAGATAACCATAGTTTGTTTTCTAAGTCTGTGAGAGTCTTTCTCTGTGGAAATATGTTCATACGTGTCAGTTGTTAGGTAACAGCTAGGAGTGATATCACAGGTTATTTGTCGGCTGCTTTCCGACTTACCTCATGTTCTGTGATTATCTCTAGGCTCATCTATGGTGCTGCAAAGAGCAGTGTTTCATCCTTTTCCATGGCGAATATTGCATTGTGTACATGGACCACTTCTTCTTTGTGCATTCATCTGTGGATGGACATTTTGGTTACTTCCAAGTCTTGGCAATGCTAAATATTGATGCAGTGCAGGATTGCCAGCCTGTGTCTTTTGGATTCTGGTCTTCTCAGGGATTAGGCCCAGCAGTGGGCCTACTAGATCATATGGTGGTTCAAATTTTTCCCTTTCAACGCACCTCCATTCTGTTCTCACTACTGGCTGTTACCAGTTTACATGCCACCAGCAACTAGAGGGTACACAGTTCTCTAAAACCCCTTCAGAATTTATTGTTTGTAGACTTTTTACTGATGGCATTTTGAGTGTTGGGTGGTGATACCTTCTTGTAGGTTGGATTTGCATGCGTCTAATAATTCCCGATATTGAGCTTTCATCTACGTTTTTTTTTAAAGTAAAACAGAGAAACTCACCTCTTCAAATTGTTTCCTTGAAAAATTTGCCATGTTCCCTGAATTCCTGTGGCCATTACCTGCACCAGGACATTTTTTGAGGGCAGGTGTCCTTTACAGCCCTGTAGTAATTGTGAATATCACATGACCATTAGTTCTGCATTTAAAGCTGCTGTTGCAGGAAACGGCCACAAGGGGGCAGCATTTCTATATTCCCAACTCTGGTTACTAGGGCAACACAGCCTTCCTGGAAGTCCTGTTTGTAGGTTGTAAAGTAGAGTGGAATGTGCCAGGACAAACCCCCAGAAACTATGTCTACTTATTTGTTGTTGATATTCTCAGTTTAATTTTCATTTTTCTCAGAGCAAATTTGATTGCAATGTTGTGTTTGTTCTAGGTGTACAGAATGTCTTTCATTGATTCGTATATCTTTTCATGTTTGGATCCTGTTCCGTAGAGATTATTACAGAATGTTGTGTAGACCTCTCTTGGTATTCGGTATGTCTGATGATTATATATTTTATAAGTATTAGCATATGTCTGTTAAACCCAATATCCTCCGTTATACATTCCTCACACCTTTCCGTTTGGTTAAGCACAAGCTTGTTTTCTGAACACGTGAGTGTCCCTCTCTGTGGAAATAGGTTCATTCCTATCAATTTTTAGATAAGACCTATACGTGATATCATAGGATATGTGTCTCTCGCTTTCTGACTTACTTCAAGGTGTGTGATTGTCTGTAGCCTCGTCTATGGTGCTGCAAACGGCATTGTTTCATTCTTTTCTGTGTCTAATATTGCATTGTGTACATGGACCACTTTTTCGTCCATTCATCTGATGATGGACATTTTTGTTGCTTCCATGTCTTGGCTATTGTAAATACTGCTGCAATACACGATGTTCCATCCTGTGTCTTTTTGATTCTGGCTTTCACAGGTGACAGGCCCAATAGTGGGCCTTCCGGATCATATGGGGACTCAATTTTTACCTTTCAACGCACTGCCATTCTGTTCCTATTATTGGCGGTTACCAGTTTACATCCCACTTAGACCGAGAGGTTACGCTATTCTCCACAACTTCTTCAACATCTATTGTTTGTTGACGTTTTGCTGATGGTCATTCTGACTGGTGTGAGGTGATACGTTTGTGTAGATTGGATTTGCATGCGTCTAATAATTCCTGATGTTTTGCGTGGATCAATGTCCTTTTCATTTTTTTTTTAAGATTCAGCTAAACTTACAACTTCAAATTTCCTTCTTGAAAAATTTGCCGCGTTTGGATTTTTTTGGCCATTCCCTACCCCAGGACAGTTTTTGAGGGCATGAGTCATTTACAGCCCTGCAGTCCTTGTGAATATCAGTGACCATTAGCAGTGGATTTAAAGCTGCTGTTTGAGGAAACGGCCTTAAGGTGGCAGCATTTCTACGTTGCCAACTCTGCTTGCTAGGGAAACAGAACCTTGCTGCAAGTTGTGCTTTTAGGTTGCAGATTAGAGTGGAATGTGTCAGGACAAACCCCCATAAGTTTTAGCCTCCTTAATTCTTGTTTGTGTCTTTAAGTTTTCATTTTTATCAGAGCAAATTGGATTTTAAAATGTCTTTTGTTCTAGCTGCACAGAATCTTGTTCATGTACACATATACATATATCTATTGATCTTTGTGTCCTTTTCCATGTAGGTTATTGTAGAGTGTTGAATAGACCACTCTTGGTATTCCATAGGTCTTTGGGGATGATATATTTTATATGTATTAGTATATGTTTGTTAACCCCAATATCCTAATTTGTCCATTCCTCACACCTTTTCTTTGGCTTAACCATAAGTTTGTCTTCTCCATCTGAGATCGTCTTTCCCTATGGAAATATGTTCATTTTTATGAATTTTCAGATAACATAAGTGATATCGTAGAACATTTGTCTTTCGCAATCTGACTTACTTCACGTTGTGTGATTATCTCTAGGCTCATCCGTGGTGCTGCATATGCCATTCTTTTATTTTTTTTCGTGGCTAATATTCCATTCTGTACATATACCACTTCTTCTTTGTCCATTCATCTGTTTATGGAGCTTTTTTTTGCTTCCATGTCTTGGCTCTTTCAATATTGCTGCAGTGCACATTTGCCTGCCTCTGTCTTTCCGATTCTGGTGGTCTTAGGTTATAGGCCCAGAAGGTGCCCTGCCGCATCACACGGTAGCTCAATTTTTACCTTTTAAAGCAGCTGCATTCAGTTTTCATTAGTGCTGTTAGCACTTTACACCCCATCAGCAGCTAGAAGGTACACAGTTCCCTAAAACCTCTTCAGCATTTATAGTTTGTAGACTTTTTGCTGATGGTCATTTGACTGGTGTGAGCTGAAACCTTTGTGGACGTGGGATTTGCATGCAGCTAATAATTCCTTATACTGAGCTTTAGGCATGTCTTTTTTTTTCTTTTCCTTTTTTTTTAAAGAGTGAGTACAACTTCCCTCTCATATTGACTTCTTGAAAACTTTGTCATGTGTTGAAATTTCTTGCCTATTCCCTACCCCAGGACATTTTTTGAGGGCAGGTATCATTTACAGCCCCGCAGTCCTCGTGACTATTAAGCGACCATTAGCACTGTGTTTAAAGCTGCTGTTGTGGGAAACAGCCACAAGGCGGCAGCATTATTACGTTCTCAACTCTTGTTACTAGGGCAACAGAGTCTTCCTGGACGTCGTGTTCCTCGGTTGTAAATTAGAGTGGAATGTGCTGGGACAAGCCCCCAGAAGTTTATGTCTCCTTACTTATGTTCGTTTTTTAAATTTAATTTATATTTCTTATCGGAGGAAATTTGATTAGAGTGTTGTGATTGTCTGGCTGTACAGAATCTGGTCAATGATTCATACATATGTCTGTTCATCTTCGGATCCGGTTAGCATGTATGTTATTACAGAATGTTGAGTAGACCTCCCTTGGTATTTGGTAGGTGTTTTGTCATGATATATTTTATATGTATTGGTGATTATATAATTCATATAGTTTATATGTTATATGTTTATATACATTTAACATACATTAGTATATGTATGCTACCCCCATAATCCTAATTTATCCATCCTCCCACCTTTCATTTTGGTTAACCATTAGTTTGTTTTATCAGTCTGTGAGTGTGTTTTTCTGTGGAAATATGTTCATTGGGAGCAATCTTAGGATGGATAACACGTATAAATGATATCATAGGATATTTGTCATTCCTTTTTGACTTACTTAACGTACTATGATTATTTCTAGGCTCATGTGTAGTCCTGAAAACGGCATTGTTCATTTTTTTCCCGAGGCTACTATTCCATTCGGTACGTACACCACTTCTTCTTTGTCCATTTGTCTGTTGATGGACATTTTGTTTGCTTGCATGGCTTGGCTATTGTAAATATTGCTGCAGTGCATGTTTGCCTGTCTGTGCCTTTCCCATTCTGGTCTTCTTAGGGTATAGGCCCATTAGGGGATCGGCCGCATGATATGGTAGCTCAATTTTTACCTTTTAAGCGCAGCTCCGTTCTGTTCTCATGATTAGCTGTTACCAGTTTACATCCAACCAACAGCATAGTGGGTATGCATTTCTCCCCCAACCCGTCAGCATGCATGGTTTGTAGACTTTTTACGGATGGCATTTTGAATATTGGGTGGTGAAATCTTTTTGTAGTTTGGATTTGCATCCAACCAATAATTCCTGATATTGAGCTTTTATCCATGTTCTTCTTTTTTTAAAACAACCGAGTGAGTAACACTTACCTCTTCAAATTGTTTTCTTGAAAAATTTTCCGTGTTGTGAACTTTCTTGGCCATTACCTACCCCAGGACATTTTTTGAGGACACGTGTCATTTACGGCCCTACAATTCCTGTGAATCTCAAGTGACCCTTAGCCCTGTGTTTAAAGCTGCTGTTGTGGGAAACGGCCACAAGGCGGCAGCATTTCTCCATTCCCAAGTCTGGTTACTAGGGCAGCAGAGCCTTCCTGAAAGTTGTGTTCCTAGGTTGTAAATTAGAATGGGATGTGCCAGGGAAAACCCCAATAACTTTATGTCTCATTAATTGTTGTTCGTGGTTTTAATTTTTTAAATTGGGGTAATGAGCAGAATAGTGTTTGTTCTGGGTGTGCACAATCAGGTTCAATTGAACATTATATATATCTACTCATGTACAGATCCTCTTCCCATGTAAATTACTATTATTTTTTAAAATAAATTTATTTTATTTATTTATTTATTTTTGGCTGAGTTGGATCTTCGTTGCTGCATGTGGGCTTTCTCCAGTTGCGGTGAGCGGGGGCTACTCTCCGTTGCGGTGCACCGGCTTCTCACTGCAGTGGCTTCTCTTGTTGCGGAGCACGGGCTCTAGGCGTGTGGGCTTCAGTAGTTGTGGTGCATGGGCTCAGTAGTTATGGCTCATGGGCTCCAGAGCGTAGGCTCATTAGTTGTGGTGCACGGGCTTAGTTGCTCTGCTGCATGTGGGACCTTCCCGAACCAGGGATCGAACCTGTGTCCCCTGCATTGGCAGGTGGATTCTTAACCACGGTGCCACCAGGCAAGCCCCCGTGTAAATTATTACAGCGCGTTCAGTAGACCTCCCTTGGTATATGGTCGGTCTTTTTGATACGTGTGTTTAATATGTATTTGTATACGTACGGTAACCCTAATCTTAATGTGTCCATTCCTCCCACCTTTCCTTTTAGATAACCATAGTTTGTTTTCTAAGTCTGTGAGAGTCTTTCTCTGTGGAAATATGTTCATACGTGTCAGTTGTTAGGTAACAGCTAGGAGTGATATCACAGGTTATTTGTCGGCTGCTTTCCGACTTACCTCATGTTCTGTGATTATCTCTAGGCTCATCTATGGTGCTGCAAAGAGCAGTGTTTCATCCTTTTCCATGGCGAATATTGCATTGTGTACATGGACCACTTCTTCTTTGTGCATTCATCTGTGGATGGACATTTTGGTTACTTCCAAGTCTTGGCAATGCTAAATATTGATGCAGTGCAGGATTGCCAGCCTGTGTCTTTTGGATTCTGGTCTTCTCAGGGATTAGGCCCAGCAGTGGGCCTACTAGATCATATGGTGGTTCAAATTTTTCCCTTTCAACGCACCTCCATTCTGTTCTCACTACTGGCTGTTACCAGTTTACATGCCACCAGCAACTAGAGGGTACACAGTTCTCTAAAACCCCTTCAGAATTTATTGTTTGTAGACTTTTTACTGATGGCATTTTGAGTGTTGGGTGGTGATACCTTCTTGTAGGTTGGATTTGCATGCGTCTAATAATTCCCGATATTGAGCTTTCATCTACGGTTTTTTTTTTAAGTAAAACAGAGAAACTCACCTCTTCAAATTGTTTCCTTGAAAAATTTGCCATGTTCCCTGAATTCCTGTGGCCATTACCTGCACCAGGACATTTTTTGAGGGCAGGTGTCCTTTACAGCCCTGTAGTAATTGTGAATATCACATGACCATTAGTTCTGCATTTAAAGCTGCTGTTGCAGGAAACGGCCACAAGGGGGCAGCATTTCTATATTCCCAACTCTGGTTACTAGGGCAACACAGCCTTCCTGGAAGTCCTGTTTGTAGGTTGTAAAGTAGAGTGGAATGTGCCAGGACAAACCCCCAGAAACTATGTCTACTTATTTGTTGTTGATATTCTCAGTTTAATTTTCATTTTTCTCAGAGCAAATTTGATTGCAATGTTGTGTTTGTTCTAGGTGTACAGAATGTCTTTCATTGATTCGTATATCTTTTCATGTTTGGATCCTGTTCCGTAGAGATTATTACAGAATGTTGTGTAGACCTCTCTTGGTATTCGGTATGTCTGATGATTATATATTTTATAAGTATTAGCATATGTCTGTTAAACCCAATATCCTCCGTTATACATTCCTCACACCTTTCCGTTTGGTTAAGCACAAGCTTGTTTTCTGAACACGTGAGTGTCCCTCTCTGTGGAAATAGGTTCATTCCTATCAATTTTTAGATAAGACCTATACGTGATATCATAGGATATGTGTCTCTCGCTTTCTGACTTACTTCAAGGTGTGTGATTGTCTGTAGCCTCGTCTATGGTGCTGCAAACGGCATTGTTTCATTCTTTTCTGTGTCTAATATTGCATTGTGTACATGGACCACTTTTTCGTCCATTCATCTGATGATGGACATTTTTGTTGCTTCCATGTCTTGGCTATTGTAAATACTGCTGCAATACACGATGTTCCATCCTGTGTCTTTTTGATTCTGGCTTTCACAGGTGACAGGCCCAATAGTGGGCCTTCCGGATCATATGGGGACTCAATTTTTACCTTTCAACGCACTGCCATTCTGTTCCTATTATTGGCGGTTACCAGTTTACATCCCACTTAGACCGAGAGGTTACGCTATTCTCCACAACTTCTTCAACATCTATTGTTTGTTGACGTTTTGCTGATGGTCATTCTGACTGGTGTGAGGTGATACGTTTGTGTAGATTGGATTTGCATGCGTCTAATAATTCCTGATGTTTTGCGTGGATCAATGTCCTTTTCATTTTTTTTTTAAGATTCAGCTAAACTTACAACTTCAAATTTCCTTCTTGAAAAATTTGCCGCGTTTGGATTTTTTTGGCCATTCCCTACCCCAGGACAGTTTTTGAGGGCATGAGTCATTTACAGCCCTGCAGTCCTTGTGAATATCAGTGACCATTAGCAGTGGATTTAAAGCTGCTGTTTGAGGAAACGGCCTTAAGGTGGCAGCATTTCTACGTTGGCAACTCTGCTTGCTAGGGAAACAGAACCTTGCTGCAAGTTGTGCTTTTAGGTTGCAGATTAGAGTGGAATGTGTCAGGACAAACCCCCATAAGTTTTAGCCTCCTTAATTCTTGTTTGTGTCTTTAAGTTTTCATTTTTATCAGAGCAAATTGGATTTTAAAATGTCTTTTGTTCTAGCTGCACAGAATCTTGTTCATGTACACATATACATATATCTATTGATCTTTGTGTCCTTTTCCATGTAGGTTATTGTAGAGTGTTGAATAGACCACTCTTGGTATTCCATAGGTCTTTGGGGATGATATATTTTATATGTATTAGTATATGTTTGTTAACCCCAATATCCTAATTTGTCCATTCCTCACACCTTTTCTTTGGCTTAACCATAAGTTTGTCTTCTCCATCTGAGATCGTCTTTCCCTATGGAAATATGTTCATTTTTATGAATTTTCAGATAACATAAGTGATATCGTAGAACATTTGTCTTTCGCAATCTGACTTACTTCACGTTGTGTGATTATCTCTAGGCTCATCCGTGGTGCTGCATATGCCATTCTTTTATTTTTTTTCGTGGCTAATATTCCATTCTGTACATATACCACTTCTTCTTTGTCCATTCATCTGTTTATGGAGCTTTTTTTTGCTTCCATGTCTTGGCTCTTTCAATATTGCTGCAGTGCACATTTGCCTGCCTCTGTCTTTCCGATTCTGGTGGTCTTAGGTTATAGGCCCAGAAGGTGCCCTGCCGCATCGTACGGTAGCTCAATTTTTACCTTTTAAAGCAGCTGCATTCAGTTTTCATTAGTGCTGTTAGCACTTTACACCCCATCAGCAGCTAGAAGGTACACAGTTCCCTAAAACCTCTTCAGCATTTATAGTTTGTAGACTTTTTGCTGATGGTCATTTGACTGGTGTGAGCTGAAACCTTTGTGGACGTGGGATTTGCATGCAGCTAATAATTCCTTATACTGAGCTTTAGGCATGTCTTTTTTTTTCTTTTCCTTTTTTTTTAAAGAGTGAGTACAACTTCCCTCTCATATTGACTTCTTGAAAACTTTGTCATGTGTTGAAATTTCTTGCCTATTCCCTACCCCAGGACATTTTTTGAGGGCAGGTATCATTTACAGCCCCGCAGTCCTCGTGACTATTAAGCGACCATTAGCACTGTGTTTAAAGCTGCTGTTGTGGGAAACAGCCACAAGGCGGCAGCATTGTTACGTTCTCAACTCTTGTTACTAGGGCAACAGAGTCTTCCTGGACGTCGTGTTCCTCGGTTGTAAATTAGAGTGGAATGTGCTGGGACAAGCCCCCAGAAGTTTATGTCTCCTTACTTATGTTCGTTTTTTAAATTTAATTTATATTTCTTATCGGAGGAAATTTGATTAGAGTGTTGTGATTGTCTGGCTGTACAGAATCTGGTCAATGATTCATACATATGTCTGTTCATCTTCGGATCCGGTTACCATGTATGTTATTACAGAATGTTGAGTAGACCTCCCTTGGTATTTGGTAGGTGTTTTGTCATGATATATTTTATATGTATTGGTGATTATATAATTCATATAGTTTATATGTTATATGTTTATATACATTTAACATACATTAGTATATGTATGCTACCCCCATAATCCTAATTTATCCATCCTCCCACCTTTCATTTTGGTTAACCATTAGTTTGTTTTATCAGTCTGTGAGTGTGTTTTTCTGTGGAAATATGTTCATTGGGAGCAATCTTAGGATGGATAACACGTATAAATGATATCATAGGATATTTGTCATTCCTTTTTGACTTACTTAACGTACTATGATTATTTCTAGGCTCATGTGTAGTCCTGAAAACGGCATTGTTCATTTTTTTCCCGAGGCTACTATTCCATTCGGTACGTACACCACTTCTTCTTTGTCCATTTGTCTGTTGATGGACATTTTGTTTGCTTGCATGGCTTGGCTATTGTAAATATTGCTGCAGTGCATGTTTGCCTGTCTGTGCCTTTCCCATTCTGGTCTTCTTAGGGTATAGGCCCATTAGGGGATCGGCCGCATGATATGGTAGCTCAATTTTTACCTTTTAAGCGCAGCTCCGTTCTGTTCTCATGATTAGCTGTTACCAGTTTACATCCAACCAACAGCATAGTGGGTATGCATTTCTCCCCCAACCCGTCAGCATGCATGGTTTGTAGACTTTTTACGGATGGCATTTTGAATATTGGGTGGTGAAATCTTTTTGTAGTTTGGATTTGCATCCAACCAATAATTCCTGATATTGAGCTTTTATCCATGTTCTTCTTTTTTTAAAACAACCGAGTGAGTAACACTTACCTCTTCAAATTGTTTTCTTGAAAAATTTTCCGTGTTGTGAACTTTCTTGGCCATTACCTACCCCAGGACATTTTTTGAGGACACGTGTCATTTACGGCCCTACAATTACTGTGAATCTCAAGTGACCCTTAGCCCTGTGTTTAAAGCTGCTGTTGTGGGAAACGGCCACAAGGCGGCAGCATTTCTCCATTCCCAAGTCTGGTTACTAGGGCAGCAGAGCCTTCCTGAAAGTTGTGTTCCTAGGTTGTAAATTAGAATGGGATGTGCCAGGGAAAACCCCAATAACTTTATGTCTCATTAATTGTTGTTCGTGGTTTTAATTTTTTAAATTGGGGTAATGAGCAGAATAGTGTTTGTTCTGGGTGTGCACAATCAGGTTCAATTGAACATTATATATATCTACTCATGTACAGATCCTCTTCCCATGTAAATTACTATTATTTTTTAAAATAAATTTATTTTATTTATTTATTTATTTTTGGCTGAGTTGGATCTTCGTTGCTGCATGTGGGCTTTCTCCAGTTGCGGTGAGCGGGGGCTACTCTCCGTTGCGGTGCACCGGCTTCTCACTGCAGTGGCTTCTCTTGTTGCGGAGCACGGGCTCTAGGCGTGTGGGCTTCAGTAGTTGTGGTGCATGGGCTCAGTAGTTATGGCTCATGGGCTCCAGAGCGTAGGCTCATTAGTTGTGGTGCACGGGCTTAGTTGCTCTGCTGCATGTGGGACCTTCCCGAACCAGGGATCGAACCTGTGTCCCCTGCATTGGCAGGTGGATTCTTAACCACGGTGCCACCAGGCAAGCCCCCGTGTAAATTATTACAGCGCGTTCAGTAGACCTCCCTTGGTATATGGTCGGTCTTTTTGATACGTGTGTTTAATATGTATTTGTATACGTACGGTAACCCTAATCTTAATGTGTCCATTCCTCCCACCTTTCCTTTTAGATAACCATAGTTTGTTTTCTAAGTCTGTGAGAGTCTTTCTCTGTGGAAATATGTTCATACGTGTCAGTTGTTAGGTAACAGCTAGGAGTGATATCACAGGTTATTTGTCGGCTGCTTTCCGACTTACCTCATGTTCTGTGATTATCTCTAGGCTCATCTATGGTGCTGCAAAGAGCAGTGTTTCATCCTTTTCCATGGCGAATATTGCATTGTGTACATGGACCACTTCTTCTTTGTGCATTCATCTGTGGATGGACATTTTGGTTACTTCCAAGTCTTGGCAATGCTAAATATTGATGCAGTGCAGGATTGCCAGCCTGTGTCTTTTGGATTCTGGTCTTCTCAGGGATTAGGCCCAGCAGTGGGCCTACTAGATCATATGGTGGTTCAAATTTTTCCCTTTCAACGCACCTCCATTCTGTTCTCACTACTGGCTGTTACCAGTTTACATGCCACCAGCAACTAGAGGGTACACAGTTCTCTAAAACCCCTTCAGAATTTATTGTTTGTAGACTTTTTACTGATGGCATTTTGAGTGTTGGGTGGTGATACCTTCTTGTAGGTTGGATTTGCATGCGTCTAATAATTCCCGATATTGAGCTTTCATCTACGTTTTTTTTTTAAGTAAAACAGAGAAACTCACCTCTTCAAATTGTTTCCTTGAAAAATTTGCCATGTTCCCTGAATTCCTGTGGCCATTACCTGCACCAGGACATTTTTTGAGGGCAGGTGTCCTTTACAGCCCTGTAGTAATTGTGAATATCTCATGACCATTAGTTCTGCATTTAAAGCTGCTGTTGCAGGAAACGGCCACAAGGGGGCAGCATTTCTATATTCCCAACTCTGGTTACTAGGGCAACACAGCCTTCCTGGAAGTCCTGTTTGTAGGTTGTAAAGTAGAGTGGAATGTGCCAGGACAAACCCCCAGAAACTATGTCTACTTATTTGTTGTTGATATTCTCAGTTTAATTTTCATTTTTCTCAGAGCAAATTTGATTGCAATGTTGTGTTTGTTCTAGGTGTACAGAATGTCTTTCATTGATTCGTATATCTTTTCATGTTTGGATCCTGTTCCGTAGAGATTATTACAAAATGTTGTGTAGACCTCTCTTGGTATTCGGTATGTCTGATGATTATATATTTTATAAGTATTAGCATATGTCTGTTAAACCCAATATCCTCCGTTATACATTCCTCACACCTTTCCGTTTGGTTAAGCACAAGCTTGTTTTCTGAACACGTGAGTGTCCCTCTCTGTGGAAATAGGTTCATTCCTATCAATTTTTAGATAAGACCTATACGTGATATCATAGGATATGTGTCTCTCGCTTTCTGACTTACTTCAAGGTGTGTGATTGTCTGTAGCCTCGTCTATGGTGCTGCAAACGGCATTGTTTCATTCTTTTCTGTGTCTAATATTGCATTGTGTACATGGACCACTTTTTCGTCCATTCATCTGATGATGGACATTTTTGTTGCTTCCATGTCTTGGCTATTGTAAATACTGCTGCAATACACGATGTTCCATCCTGTGTCTTTTTGATTCTGGCTTTCACAGGTGACAGGCCCAATAGTGGGCCTTCCGGATCATATGGGGACTCAATTTTTACCTTTCAACGCACTGCCATTCTGTTCCTATTATTGGCGGTTACCAGTTTACATCCCACTTAGACCGAGAGGTTACGCTATTCTCCACAACTTCTTCAACATCTATTGTTTGTTGACGTTTTGCTGATGGTCATTCTGACTGGTGTGAGGTGATACGTTTGTGTAGATTGGATTTGCATGCGTCTAATAATTCCTGATGTTTTGCGTGGATCAATGTCCTTTTCATTTTTTTTTTAAGATTCAGCTAAACTTACAACTTCAAATTTCCTTCTTGAAAAATTTGCCGCGTTTGGATTTTTTTGGCCATTCCCTACCCCAGGACAGTTTTTGAGGGCATGAGTCATTTACAGCCCTGCAGTCCTTGTGAATATCAGTGACCATTAGCAGTGGATTTAAAGCTGCTGTTTGAGGAAACGGCCTTAAGGTGGCAGCATTTCTACGTTGGCAACTCTGCTTGCTAGGGAAACAGAACCTTGCTGCAAGTTGTGCTTTTAGGTTGCAGATTAGAGTGGAATGTGTCAGGACAAACCCCCATAAGTTTTAGCCTCCTTAATTCTTGTTTGTGTCTTTAAGTTTTCATTTTTATCAGAGCAAATTGGATTTTAAAATGTCTTTTGTTCTAGCTGCACAGAATCTTGTTCATGTACACATATACATATATCTATTGATCTTTGTGTCCTTTTCCATGTAGGTTATTGTAGAGTGTTGAATAGACCACTCTTGGTATTCCATAGGTCTTTGGGGATGATATATTTTATATGTATTAGTATATGTTTGTTAACCCCAATATCCTAATTTGTCCATTCCTCACACCTTTTCTTTGGCTTAACCATAAGTTTGTCTTCTCCATCTGAGATCGTCTTTCCCTATGGAAATATGTTCATTTTTATGAATTTTCAGATAACATAAGTGATATCGTAGAACATTTGTCTTTCGCAATCTGACTTACTTCACGTTGTGTGATTATCTCTAGGCTCATCCGTGGTGCTGCATATGCCATTCTTTTATTTTTTTTCGTGGCTAATATTCCATTCTGTACATATACCACTTCTTCTTTGTCCATTCATCTGTTTATGGAGCTTTTTTTTGCTTCCATGTCTTGGCTCTTTCAATATTGCTGCAGTGCACATTTGCCTGCCTCTGTCTTTCCGATTCTGGTGGTCTTAGGTTATAGGCCCAGAAGGTGCCCTGCCGCATCGTACGGTAGCTCAATTTTTACCTTTTAAAGCAGCTGCATTCAGTTTTCATTAGTGCTGTTAGCACTTTACACCCCATCAGCAGCTAGAAGGTACACAGTTCCCTAAAACCTCTTCAGCATTTATAGTTTGTAGACTTTTTGCTGATGGTCATTTGACTGGTGTGAGCTGAAACCTTTGTGGACGTGGGATTTGCATGCAGCTAATAATTCCTTATACTGAGCTTTAGGCATGTCTTTTTTTTTCTTTTCCTTTTTTTTTAAAGAGTGAGTACAACTTCCCTCTCATATTGACTTCTTGAAAACTTTGTCATGTGTTGAAATTTCTTGCCTATTCCCTACCCCAGGACATTTTTTGAGGGCAGGTATCATTTACAGCCCCGCAGTCCTCGTGACTATTAAGCGACCATTAGCACTGTGTTTAAAGCTGCTGTTGTGGGAAACAGCCACAAGGCGGCAGCATTGTTACGTTCTCAACTCTTGTTACTAGGGCAACAGAGTCTTCCTGGACGTCGTGTTCCTCGGTTGTAAATTAGAGTGGAATGTGCTGGGACAAGCCCCCAGAAGTTTATGTCTCCTTACTTATGTTCGTTTTTTAAATTTAATTTATATTTCTTATCGGAGGAAATTTGATTAGAGTGTTGTGATTGTCTGGCTGTACAGAATCTGGTCAATGATTCATACATATGTCTGTTCATCTTCGGATCCGGTTACCATGTATGTTATTACAGAATGTTGAGTAGACCTCCCTTGGTATTTGGTAGGTGTTTTGTCATGATATATTTTATATGTATTGGTGATTATATAATTCATATAGTTTATATGTTATATGTTTATATACATTTAACATACATTAGTATATGTATGCTACCCCCATAATCCTAATTTATCCATCCTCCCACCTTTCATTTTGGTTAACCATTAGTTTGTTTTATCAGTCTGTGAGTGTGTTTTTCTGTGGAAATATGTTCATTGGGAGCAATCTTAGGATGGATAACACGTATAAATGATATCATAGGATATTTGTCATTCCTTTTTGACTTACTTAACGTACTATGATTATTTCTAGGCTCATGTGTAGTCCTGAAAACGGCATTGTTCATTTTTTTCCCGAGGCTACTATTCCATTCGGTACGTACACCACTTCTTCTTTGTCCATTTGTCTGTTGATGGACATTTTGTTTGCTTGCATGGCTTGGCTATTGTAAATATTGCTGCAGTGCATGTTTGCCTGTCTGTGCCTTTCCCATTCTGGTCTTCTTAGGGTATAGGCCCATTAGGGGATCGGCCGCATGATATGGTAGCTCAATTTTTACCTTTTAAGCGCAGCTCCGTTCTGTTCTCATGATTAGCTGTTACCAGTTTACATCCAACCAACAGCATAGTGGGTATGCATTTCTCCCCCAACCCGTCAGCATGCATGGTTTGTAGACTTTTTACGGATGGCATTTTGAATATTGGGTGGTGAAATCTTTTTGTAGTTTGGATTTGCATCCAACCAATAATTCCTGATATTGAGCTTTTATCCATGTTCTTCTTTTTTTAAAACAACCGAGTGAGTAACACTTACCTCTTCAAATTGTTTTCTTGAAAAATTTTCCGTGTTGTGAACTTTCTTGGCCATTACCTACCCCAGGACATTTTTTGAGGACACGTGTCATTTACGGCCCTACAATTCCTGTGAATCTCAAGTGACCCTTAGCCCTGTGTTTAAAGCTGCTGTTGTGGGAAACGGCCACAAGGCGGCAGCATTTCTCCATTCCCAAGTCTGGTTACTAGGGCAGCAGAGCCTTCCTGAAAGTTGTGTTCCTAGGTTGTAAATTAGAATGGGATGTGCCAGGGAAAACCCCAATAACTTTATGTCTCATTAATTGTTGTTCGTGGTTTTAATTTTTTAAATTGGGGTAATGAGCAGAATAGTGTTTGTTCTGGGTGTGCACAATCAGGTTCAATTGAACATTATATATATCTACTCATGTACAGATCCTCTTCCCATGTAAATTACTATTATTTTTTAAAATAAATTTATTTTATTTATTTATTTATTTTTGGCTGAGTTGGATCTTCGTTGCTGCATGTGGGCTTTCTCCAGTTGCGGTGAGCGGGGGCTACTCTCCGTTGCGGTGCACCGGCTTCTCACTGCAGTGGCTTCTCTTGTTGCGGAGCACGGGCTCTAGGCGTGTGGGCTTCAGTAGTTGTGGTGCATGGGCTCAGTAGTTATGGCTCATGGGCTCCAGAGCGTAGGCTCATTAGTTGTGGTGCACGGGCTTAGTTGCTCTGCTGCATGTGGGACCTTCCCGAACCAGGGATCGAACCTGTGTCCCCTGCATTGGCAGGTGGATTCTTAACCACGGTGCCACCAGGCAAGCCCCCGTGTAAATTATTACAGAGCGTTCAGTAGACCTCCCTTGGTATATGGTCGGTCTTTTTGATACGTGTGTTTAATATGTATTTGTATACGTACGGTAACCCTAATCTTAATGTGTCCATTCCTCCCACCTTTCCTTTTAGATAACCATAGTTTGTTTTCTAAGTCTGTGAGAGTCTTTCTCTGTGGAAATATGTTCATACGTGTCAGTTGTTAGGTAACAGCTAGGAGTGATATCACAGGTTATTTGTCGGCTGCTTTCCGACTTACCTCATGTTCTGTGATTATCTCTAGGCTCATCTATGGTGCTGCAAAGAGCAGTGTTTCATCCTTTTCCATGGCGAATATTGCATTGTGTACATGGACCACTTCTTCTTTGTGCATTCATCTGTGGATGGACATTTTGGTTACTTCCAAGTCTTGGCAATGCTAAATATTGATGCAGTGCAGGATTGCCAGCCTGTGTCTTTTGGATTCTGGTCTTCTCAGGGATTAGGCCCAGCAGTGGGCCTACTAGATCATATGGTGGTTCAAATTTTTCCCTTTCAACGCACCTCCATTCTGTTCTCACTACTGGCTGTTACCAGTTTACATGCCACCAGCAACTAGAGGGTACACAGTTCTCTAAAACCCCTTCAGAATTTATTGTTTGTAGACTTTTTACTGATGGCATTTTGAGTGTTGGGTGGTGATACCTTCTTGTAGGTTGGATTTGCATGCGTCTAGTAATTCCCGATATTGAGCTTTCATCTACGTTTTTTTTTTAAGTAAAACAGAGAAACTCACCTCTTCAAATTGTTTCCTTGAAAAATTTGCCATGTTCCCTGAATTCCTGTGGCCATTACCTGCACCAGGACATTTTTTGAGGGCAGGTGTCCTTTACAGCCCTGTAGTAATTGTGAATATCACATGACCATTAGTTCTGCATTTAAAGCTGCTGTTGCAGGAAACGGCCACAAGGGGGCAGCATTTCTATATTCCCAACTCTGGTTACTAGGGCAACACAGCCTTCCTGGAAGTCCTGTTTGTAGGTTGTAAAGTAGAGTGGAATGTGCCAGGACAAACCCCCAGAAACTATGTCTACTTATTTGTTGTTGATATTCTCAGTTTAATTTTCATTTTTCTCAGAGCAAATTTGATTGCAATGTTGTGTTTGTTCTAGGTGTACAGAATGTCTTTCATTGATTCATATATCTTTTCATGTTTGGATCCTGTTCCGTAGAGATTATTACAGAATGTTGTGTAGACCTCTCTTGGTATTCGGTATGTCTGATGATTATATATTTTATAAGTATTAGCATATGTCTGTTAAACCCAATATCCTCCGTTATACATTCCTCACACCTTTCCGTTTGGTTAAGCACAAGCTTGTTTTCTGAACACGTGAGTGTCCCTCTCTGTGGAAATAGGTTCATTCCTATCAATTTTTAGATAAGACCTATACGTGATATCATAGGATATGTGTCTCTCGCTTTCTGACTTACTTCAAGGTGCGTGATTGTCTGTAGCCTCGTCTATGGTGCTGCAAACGGCATTGTTTCATTCTTTTCTGTGTCTAATATTGCATTGTGTACATGGACCACTTTTTCGTCCATTCATCTGATGGTGGACATTTTTGTTGCTTCCATGTCTTGGCTATTGTAAATACTGCTGCAATACACGATGTTCCATCCTGTGTCTTTTTGATTCTGGCTTTCACAGGTGACAGGCCCAATAGTGGGCCTTCCGGATCATATGGGGACTCAATTTTTACCTTTCAACGCACTGCCATTCTGTTCCTATTATTGGCGGTTACCAGTTTACATCCCACTTAGACCGAGAGGTTACGCTATTCTCCACAACTTCTTCAACATCTATTGTTTGTTGACGTTTTGCTGATGGTCATTCTGACTGGTGTGAGGTGATACGTTTGTGTAGATTGGATTTGCATGCGTCTAATAATTCCTGATGTTTTGCGTGGATCAATGTCCTTTTCATTTTTTTTTTAAGATTCAGCTAAACTTACAACTTCAAATTTCCTTCTTGAAAAATTTGCCGCGTTTGGATTTTTTTGGCCATTCCCTACCCCAGGACAGTTTTTGAGGGCATGAGTCATTTACAGCCCTGCAGTCCTTGTGAATATTAGTGACCATTAGCAGTGGATTTAAAGCTGCTGTTTGAGGAAACGGCCTTAAGGTGGCAGCATTTCTACGTTGGCAACTCTGCTTGCTAGGGAAACAGAACCTTGCTGCAAGTTGTGCTTTTAGGTTGCAGATTAGAGTGGAATGTGTCAGGACAAACCCCCATAAGTTTTAGCCTCCTTAATTCTTGTTTGTGTCTTTAAGTTTTCATTTTTATCAGAGCAAATTGGATTTTAAAATGTCTTTTGTTCTAGCTGCACAGAATCTTGTTCATGTACACATATACATATATCTATTGATCGTTGTGTCCTTTTCCATGTAGGTTATTGTAGAGTGTTGAATAGACCACTCTTGGTATTCCATAGGTCTTTGGGGATGATATATTTTATATGTATTAGTATATGTTTGTTAACCCCAATATCCTAATTTGTCCATTCCTCACACCTTTTCTTTGGCTTAACCATAAGTTTGTCTTCTCCATCTGAGATCGTCTTTCCCTATGGAAATATGTTCATTTTTATGAATTTTCAGATAACATAAGTGATATCGTAGAACATTTGTCTTTCGCAATCTGACTTACTTCACGTTGTGTGATTATCTCTAGGCTCATCCGTGGTGCTGCATATGCCATTCTTTTATTTTTTTTCGTGGCTAATATTCCATTCTGTACATATACCACTTCTTCTTTGTCCATTCATCTGTTTATGGAGCTTTTTTTTGCTTCCATGTCTTGGCTCTTTCAATATTGCTGCAGTGCACATTTGCCTGCCTCTGTCTTTCCGATTCTGGTGGTCTTAGGTTATAGGCCCAGAAGGTGCCCTGCCGCATCACACGGTAGCTCAATTTTTACCTTTTAAAGCAGCTGCATTCAGTTTTCATTAGTGCTGTTAGCACTTTACACCCCATCAGCAGCTAGAAGGTACACAGTTCCCTAAAACCTCTTCAGCATTTATAGTTTGTAGACTTTTTGCTGATGGTCATTTGACTGGTGTGAGCTGAAACCTTTGTGGACGTGGGATTTGCATGCAGCTAATAATTCCTTATACTGAGCTTTAGGCATGTCTTTTTTTTTCTTTTCCTTTTTTTTTAAAGAGTGAGTACAACTTCCCTCTCATATTGACTTCTTGAAAACTTTGTCATGTGTTGAAATTTCTTGCCTATTCCCTACCCCAGGACATTTTTTGAGGGCAGGTATCATTTACAGCCCCGCAGTCCTCGTGACTATTAAGCGACCATTAGCACTGTGTTTAAAGCTGCTGTTGTGGGAAACAGCCACAAGGCGGCAGCATTGTTACGTTCTCAACTCTTGTTACTAGGGCAACAGAGTCTTCCTGGACGTCGTGTTCCTCGGTTGTAAATTAGAGTGGAATGTGCTGGGACAAGCCCCCAGAAGTTTATGTCTCCTTACTTATGTTCGTTTTTTAAATTTAATTTATATTTCTTATCGGAGGAAATTTGATTAGAGTGTTGTGATTGTCTGGCTGTACAGAATCTGGTCAATGATTCATACATATGTCTGTTCATCTTCGGATCCGGTTACCATGTATGTTATTACAGAATGTTGAGTAGACCTCCCTTGGTATTTGGTAGGTGTTTTGTCATGATATATTTTATATGTATTGGTGATTATATAATTCATATAGTTTATATGTTATATGTTTATATACATTTAACATACATTAGTATATGTATGCTACCCCCATAATCCTAATTTATCCATCCTCCCACCTTTCATTTTGGTTAACCATTAGTTTGTTTTATCAGTCTGTGAGTGTGTTTTTCTGTGGAAATATGTTCATTGGGAG
The DNA here is from genome assembly GCF_028564815.1 of Eubalaena glacialis. NCBI lineage: Eukaryota > Metazoa > Chordata > Mammalia > Artiodactyla > Balaenidae > Eubalaena > Eubalaena glacialis. Next base: position 66,711 of record NW_026871467.1, read on the forward strand.
CAATCTTAGGATGGATAACACGTATAAATGATATCATAGGATATTTGTCATTCCTTTTTGACTTACTTAACGTACTATGATTATTTCTAGGCTCATGTGTAGTCCTGAAAACGGCATTGTTCATTTTTTTCCCGAGGCTACTATTCCATTCGGTACGTACACCACTTCTTCTTTGTCCATTTGTCTGTTGATGGACATTTTGTTTGCTTGCATGGCTTGGCTATTGTAAATATTGCTGCAGTGCATGTTTGCCTGTCTGTGCCTTTCCCATTCTGGTCTTCTTAGGGTATAGGCCCATTAGGGGATCGGCCGCATGATATGGTAGCTCAATTTTTACCTTTTAAGCGCAGCTCCGTTCTGTTCTCATGATTAGCTGTTACCAGTTTACATCCAACCAACAGCATAGTGGGTATGCATTTCTCCCCCAACCCGTCAGCATGCATTGTTTGTAGACTTTTTACGGATGGCATTTTGAATATTGGGTGGTGAAATCTTTTTGTAGTTTGGATTTGCATCCAACCAATAATTCCTGATATTGAGCTTTTATCCATGTTCTTCTTTTTTTAAAACAACCGAGTGAGTAACACTTACCTCTTCAAATTGTTTTCTTGAAAAATTTTCCGTGTTGTGAACTTTCTTGGCCATTACCTACCCCAGGACATTTTTTGAGGACACGTGTCATTTACGGCCCTACAATTACTGTGAATCTCAAGTGACCCTTAGCCCTGTGTTTAAAGCTGCTGTTGTGGGAAACGGCCACAAGGCGGCAGCATTTCTCCATTCCCAAGTCTGGTTACTAGGGCAGCAGAGCCTTCCTGAAAGTTGTGTTCCTAGGTTGTAAATTAGAATGGGATGTGCCAGGGAAAACCCCAATAACTTTATGTCTCATTAATTGTTGTTCGTGGTTTTAATTTTTTAAATTGGGGTAATGAGCAGAATAGTGTTTGTTCTGGGTGTGCACAATCAGGTTCAATTGAACATTATATATATCTACTCATGTACAGATCCTCTTCCCATGTAAATTACTATTATTTTTTTAAATAAATTTATTTTATTTATTTATTTATTTTTGGCTGAGTTGGATCTTCGTTGCTGCATGTGGGCTTTCTCCAGTTGCGGTGAGCGGGGGCTACTCTCCGTTGCGGTGCACCGGCTTCTCACTGCAGTGGCTTCTCTTGTTGCGGAGCACGGGCTCTAGGCGTGTGGGCTTCAGTAGTTGTGGTGCATGGGCTCAGTAGTTATGGCTCATGGGCTCCAGAGCGTAGGCTCATTAGTTGTGGTGCACGGGCTTAGTTGCTCTGCTGCATGTGGGACCTTCCCGAACCAGGGATCGAACCTGTGTCCCCTGCATTGGCAGGTGGATTCTTAACCACGGTGCCACCAGGCAAGCCCCCGTCTAAATTATTACAGCGCGTTCAGTAGACCTCCCTTGGTATATGGTCGGTCTTTTTGATACGTGTGTTTAATATGTATTTGTATACGTACGGTAACCCTAATCTTAATGTGTCCATTCCTCCCACCTTTCCTTTTAGATAACCATAGTTTGTTTTCTAAGTCTGTGAGAGTCTTTCTCTGTGGAAATATGTTCATACGTGTCAGTTGTTAGGTAACAGCTAGGAGTGATATCACAGGTTATTTGTCGGCTGCTTTCCGACTTACCTCATGTTCTGTGATTATCTCTAGGCTCATCTATGGTGCTGCAAAGAGCAGTGTTTCATCCTTTTCCATGGCGAATATTGCATTGTGTACATGGACCACTTCTTCTTTGTGCATTCATCTGTGGATGGACATTTTGGTTACTTCCAAGTCTTGGCAATGCTAAATATTGATGCAGTGCAGGATTGCCAGCCTGTGTCTTTTGGATTCTGGTCTTCTCAGGGATTAGGCCCAGCAGTGGGCCTACTAGATCATATGGTGGTTCAAATTTTTCCCTTTCAACGCACCTCCATTCTGTTCTCACTACTGGCTGTTACCAGTTTACATGCCACCAGCAACTAGAGGGTACACAGTTCTCTAAAACCCCTTCAGAATTTATTGTTTGTAGACTTTTTACTGATGGCATTTTGAGTGTTGGGTGGTGATACCTTCTTGTAGGTTGGATTTGCATGCGTCTAATAATTCCCGATATTGAGCTTTCATCTACGTTTTTTTTTTTAAGTAAAACAGAGAAACTCACCTCTTCAAATTGTTTCCTTGAAAAATTTGCCATGTTCCCTGAATTCCTGTGGCCATTACCTGCACCAGGACATTTTTTGAGGGCAGGTGTCCTTTACAGCCCTGTAGTAATTGTGAATATCACATGACCATTAGTTCTGCATTTAAAGCTGCTGTTGCAGGAAACGGCCACAAGGGGGCAGCATTTCTATATTCCCAACTCTGGTTACTAGGGCAACACAGCCTTCCTGGAAGCCCTGTTTGTAGGTTGTAAAGTAGAGTGGAATGTGCCAGGACAAACCCCCAGAAACTATGTCTACTTATTTGTTGTTGATATTCTCAGTTTAATTTTCATTTTTCTCAGAGCAAATTTGATTGCAATGTTGTGTTTGTTCTAGGTGTACAGAATGTCTTTCATTGATTCGTATATCTTTTCATGTTTGGATCCTGTTCCGTAGAGATTATTACAGAATGTTGTGTAGACCTCTCTTGGTATTCGGTATGTCTGATGATTATATATTTTATAAGTATTAGCATATGTCTGTTAAACCCAATATCCTCCGTTATACATTCCTCACACCTTTCCGTTTGGTTAAGCACAAGCTTGTTTTCTGAACACGTGAGTGTCCCTCTCTGTGGAAATAGGTTCATTCCTATCAATTTTTAGATAAGACCTATACGTGATATCATAGGATATGTGTCTCTCGCTTTCTGACTTACTTCAAGGTGCGTGATTGTCTGTAGCCTCGTCTATGGTGCTGCAAACGGCATTGTTTCATTCTTTTCTGTGTCTAATATTGCATTGTGTACATGGACCACTTTTTCGTCCATTCATCTGATGATGGACATTTTTGTTGCTTCCATGTCTTGGCTATTGTAAATACTGCTGCAATACACGATGTTCCATCCTGTGTCTTTTTGATTCTGGCTTTCACAGGTGACAGGCCCAATAGTGGGCCTTCCGGATCATATGGGGACTCAATTTTTACCTTTCAACGCACTGCCATTCTGTTCCTATTATTGGCGGTTACCAGTTTACATCCCACTTAGACCGAGAGGTTACGCTATTCTCCACAACTTCTTCAACATCTATTGTTTGTTGACGTTTTGCTGATGGTCATTCTGACTGGTGTGAGGTGATACGTTTGTGTAGATTGGATTTGCATGCGTCTAATAATTCCTGATGTTTTGCGTGGATCAATGTCCTTTTCATTTTTTTTTTAAGATTCAGCTAAACTTACAACTTCAAATTTCCTTCTTGAAAAATTTGCCGCGTTTGGATTTTTTTGGCCATTCCCTACCCCAGGACAGTTTTTGAGGGCATGAGTCATTTACAGCCCTGCAGTCCTTGTGAATATCAGTGACCATTAGCAGTGGATTTAAAGCTGCTGTTTGAGGAAACGGCCTTAAGGTGGCAGCATTTCTACGTTGGCAACTCTGCTTGCTAGGGAAACAGAACCTTGCTGCAAGTTGTGCTTTTAGGTTGCAGATTAGAGTGGAATGTGTCAGGACAAACCCCCATAAGTTTTAGCCTCCTTAATTCTTGTTTGTGTCTTTAAGTTTTCATTTTTATCAGAGCAAATTGGATTTTAAAATGTCTTTTGTTCTAGCTGCACAGAATCTTGTTCATGTACACATATACATATATCTATTGATCTTTGTGTCCTTTTCCATGTAGGTTATTGTAGAGTGTTGAATAGACCACTCTTGGTATTCCATAGGTCTTTGGGGATGATATATTTTATATGTATTAGTATATGTTTGTTAACCCCAATATCCTAATTTGTCCATTCCTCACACCTTTTCTTTGGCTTAACCATAAGTTTGTCTTCTCCATCTGAGATCGTCTTTCCCTATGGAAATATGTTCATTTTTATGAATTTTCAGATAACATAAGTGATATCGTAGAACATTTGTCTTTCGCAATCTGACTTACTTCACGTTGTGTGATTATCTCTAGGCTCATCCGTGGTGCTGCATATGCCATTCTTTTATTTTTTTTCGTGGCTAATATTCCATTCTGTACATATACCACTTCTTCTTTGTCCATTCATCTGTTTATGGAGCTTTTTTTTGCTTCCATGTCTTGGCTCTTTCAATATTGCTGCAGTGCACATTTGCCTGCCTCTGTCTTTCCGATTCTGGTGGTCTTAGGTTATAGGCCCAGAAGGTGCCCTGCCGCATCGTACGGTAGCTCAATTTTTACCTTTTAAAGCAGCTGCATTCAGTTTTCATTAGTGCTGTTAGCACTTTACACCCCATCAGCAGCTAGAAGGTACACAGTTCCCTAAAACCTCTTCAGCATTTATAGTTTGTAGACTTTTTGCTGATGGTCATTTGACTGGTGTGAGCTGAAACCTTTGTGGACGTGGGATTTGCATGCAGCTAATAATTCCTTATACTGAGCTTTAGGCATGTCTTTTTTTTTCTTTTCCTTTTTTTTTAAAGAGTGAGTACAACTTCCCTCTCATATTGACTTCTTGAAAACTTTGTCATGTGTTGAAATTTCTTGCCTATTCCCTACCCCAGGACATTTTTTGAGGGCAGGTATCATTTACAGCCCCGCAGTCCTCGTGACTATTAAGCGACCATTAGCACTGTGTTTAAAGCTGCTGTTGTGGGAAACAGCCACAAGGCGGCAGCATTGTTATGTTCTCAACTCTTGTTACTAGGGCAACAGAGTCTTCCTGGACGTCGTGTTCCTCGGTTGTAAATTAGAGTGGAATGTGCTGGGACAAGCCCCCAGAAGTTTATGTCTCCTTACTTATGTTCGTTTTTTAAATTTAATTTATATTTCTTATCGGAGGAAATTTGATTAGAGTGTTGTGATTGTCTGGCTGTACAGAATCTGGTCAATGATTCATACATATGTCTGTTCATCTTCGGATCCGGTTACCATGTATGTTATTACAGAATGTTGAGTAGACCTCCCTTGGTATTTGGTAGGTGTTTTGTCATGATATATTTTATATGTATTGGTGATTATATAATTCATATAGTTTATATGTTATATGTTTATATACATTTAACATACATTAGTATATGTATGCTACCCCCATAATCCTAATTTATCCATCCTCCCACCTTTCATTTTGGTTAACCATTAGTTTGTTTTATCAGTCTGTGAGTGTGTTTTTCTGTGGAAATATGTTCATTGGGAGCAATCTTAGGATGGATAACACGTATAAATGATATCATAGGATATTTGTCATTCCTTTTTGACTTACTTAACGTACTATGATTATTTCTAGGCTCATGTGTAGTCCTGAAAACGGCATTGTTCATTTTTTTCCCGAGGCTACTATTCCATTCGGTACATACACCACTTCTTCTTTGTCCATTTGTCTGTTGATGGACATTTTGTTTGCTTGCATGGCTTGGCTATTGTAAATATTGCTGCAGTGCATGTTTGCCTGTCTGTGCCTTTCCCATTCTGGTCTTCTTAGGGTATAGGCCCATTAGGGGATCGGCCGCATGATATGGTAGCTCAATTTTTACCTTTTAAGCGCAGCTCCGTTCTGTTCTCATGATTAGCTGTTACCAGTTTACATCCAACCAACAGCATAGTGGGTATGCATTTCTCCCCCAACCCGTCAGCATGCATGGTTTGTAGACTTTTTACGGATGGCATTTTGAATATTGGGTGGTGAAATCTTTTTGTAGTTTGGATTTGCATCCAACCAATAATTCCTGATATTGAGCTTTTATCCATGTTCTTCTTTTTTTAAAACAACCGAGTGAGTAACACTTACCTCTTCAAATTGTTTTCTTGAAAAATTTTCCGTGTTGTGAACTTTCTTGGCCATTACCTACCCCAGGACATTTTTTGAGGACACGTGTCATTTACGGCCCTACAATTACTGTGAATCTCAAGTGACCCTTAGCCCTGTGTTTAAAGCTGCTGTTGTGGGAAACGGCCACAAGGCGGCAGCATTTCTCCATTCCCAAGTCTGGTTACTAGGGCAGCAGAGCCTTCCTGAAAGTTGTGTTCCTAGGTTGTAAATTAGAATGGGATGTGCCAGGGAAAACCCCAATAACTTTATGTCTCATTAATTGTTGTTCGTGGTTTTAATTTTTTAAATTGGGGTAATGAGCAGAATAGTGTTTGTTCTGGGTGTGCACAATCAGGTTCAATTGAACATTATATATATCTACTCATGTACAGATCCTCTTCCCATGTAAATTACTATTATTTTTTAAAATAAATTTATTTTATTTATTTATTTATTTTTGGCTGAGTTGGATCTTCGTTGCTGCATGTGGGCTTTCTCCAGTTGCGGTGAGCGGGGGCTACTCTCCGTTGCGGTGCACCGGCTTCTCACTGCAGTGGCTTCTCTTGTTGCGGAGCACGGGCTCTAGGCGTGTGGGCTTCAGTAGTTGTGGTGCATGGGCTCAGTAGTTATGGCTCATGGGCTCCAGAGCGTAGGCTCATTAGTTGTGGTGCACGGGCTTAGTTGCTCTGCTGCATGTGGGACCTTCCCGAACCAGGGATCGAACCTGTGTCCCCTGCATTGGCAGGTGGATTCTTAACCACGGTGCCACCAGGCAAGCCCCCGTGTAAATTATTACAGAGCGTTCAGTAGACCTCCCTTGGTATATGGTCGGTCTTTTTGATACGTGTGTTTAATATGTATTTGTATACGTACGGTAACCCTAATCTTAATGTGTCCATTCCTCCCACCTTTCCTTTTAGATAACCATAGTTTGTTTTCTAAGTCTGTGAGAGTCTTTCTCTGTGGAAATATGTTCATACGTGTCAGTTGTTAGGTAACAGCTAGGAGTGATATCACAGGTTATTTGTCGGCTGCTTTCCGACTTACCTCATGTTCTGTGATTATCTCTAGGCTCATCTATGGTGCTGCAAAGAGCAGTGTTTCATCCTTTTCCATGGCGAATATTGCATTGTGTACATGGACCACTTCTTCTTTGTGCATTCATCTGTGGATGGACATTTTGGTTACTTCCAAGTCTTGGCAATGCTAAATATTGATGCAGTGCAGGATTGCCAGCCTGTGTCTTTTGGATTCTGGTCTTCTCAGGGATTAGGCCCAGCAGTGGGCCTACTAGATCATATGGTGGTTCAAATTTTTCCCTTTCAACGCACCTCCATTCTGTTCTCACTACTGGCTGTTACCAGTTTACATGCCACCAGCAACTAGAGGGTACACAGTTCTCTAAAACCCCTTCAGAATTTATTGTTTGTAGACTTTTTACTGATGGCATTTTGAGTGTTGGGTGGTGATACCTTCTTGTAGGTTGGATTTGCATGCGTCTAATAATTCCCGATATTGAGCTTTCATCTACGTTTTTTTTTTAAGTAAAACAGAGAAACTCACCTCTTCAAATTGTTTCCTTGAAAAATTTGCCATGTTCCCTGAATTCCTGTGGCCATTACCTGCACCAGGACATTTTTTGAGGGCAGGTGTCCTTTACAGCCCTGTAGTAATTGTGAATATCACATGACCATTAGTTCTGCATTTAAAGCTGCTGTTGCAGGAAACGGCCACAAGGGGGCAGCATTTCTATATTCCCAACTCTGGTTACTAGGGCAACACAGCCTTCCTGGAAGTCCTGTTTGTAGGTTGTAAAGTAGAGTGGAATGTGCCAGGACAAACCCCCAGAAACTATGTCTACTTATTTGTTGTTGATATTCTCAGTTTAATTTTCATTTTTCTCAGAGCAAATTTGATTGCAATGTTGTGTTTGTTCTAGGTGTACAGAATGTCTTTCATTGATTCGTATATCTTTTCATGTTTGGATCCTGTTCCGTAGAGATTATTACAGAATGTTGTGTAGACCTCTCTTGGTATTCGGTATGTCTGATGATTATATATTTTATAAGTATTAGCATATGTCTGTTAAACCCAATATCCTCCGTTATACATTCCTCACACCTTTCCGTTTGGTTAAGCACAAGCTTGTTTTCTGAACACGTGAGTGTCCCTCTCTGTGGAAATAGGTTCATTCCTATCAATTTTTAGATAAGACCTATACGTGATATCATAGGATATGTGTCTCTCGCTTTCTGACTTACTTCAAGGTGTGTGATTGTCTGTAGCCTCGTCTATGGTGCTGCAAACGGCATTGTTTCATTCTTTTCTGTGTCTAATATTGCATTGTGTACATGGACCACTTTTTCGTCCATTCATCTGATGATGGACATTTTTGTTGCTTCCATGTCTTGGCTATTGTAAATACTGCTGCAATACACGATGTTCCATCCTGTGTCTTTTTGATGCTGGCTTTCACAGGTGACAGGCCCAATAGTGGGCCTTCCGGATCATATGGGGACTCAATTTTTACCTTTCAACGCACTGCCATTCTGTTCCTATTATTGGCGGTTACCAGTTTACATCCCACTTAGACCGAGAGGTTACGCTATTCTCCACAACTTCTTCAACATCTATTGTTTGTTGACGTTTTGCTGATGGTCATTCTGACTGGTGTGAGGTGATACGTTTGTGTAGATTGGATTTGCATGCGTCTAATAATTCCTGATGTTTTGCGTGGATCAATGTCCTTTTCATTTTTTTTTTAAGATTCAGCTAAACTTACAACTTCAAATTTCCTTCTTGAAAAATTTGCCGCGTTTGGATTTTTTTGGCCATTCCCTACCCCAGGACAGTTTTTGAGGGCATGAGTCATTTACAGCCCTGCAGTCCTTGTGAATATCAGTGACCATTAGCAGTGGATTTAAAGCTGCTGTTTGAGGAAACGGCCTTAAGGTGGCAGCATTTCTACGTTGGCAACTCTGCTTGCTAGGGAAACAGAACCTTGCTGCAAGTTGTGCTTTTAGGTTGCAGATTAGAGTGGAATGTGTCAGGACAAACCCCCATAAGTTTTAGCCTCCTTAATTCTTGTTTGTGTCTTTAAGTTTTCATTTTTATCAGAGCAAATTGGATTTTAAAATGTCTTTTGTTCTAGCTGCACAGAATCTTGTTCATGTACACATATACATATATCTATTGATCTTTGTGTCCTTTTCCATGTAGGTTATTGTAGAGTGTTGAATAGACCACTCTTGGTATTCCATAGGTCTTTGGGGATGATATATTTTATATGTATTAGTATATGTTTGTTAACCCCAATATCCTAATTTGTCCATTCCTCACACCTTTTCTTTGGCTTAACCATAAGTTTGTCTTCTCCATCTGAGATCGTCTTTCCCTATGGAAATATGTTCATTTTTATGAATTTTCAGATAACATAAGTGATATCGTAGAACATTTGTCTTTCGCAATCTGACTTACTTCACGTTGTGTGATTATCTCTAGGCTCATCCGTGGTGCTGCATATGCCATTCTTTTATTTTTTTTCGTGGCTAATATTCCATTCTGTACATATACCACTTCTTCTTTGTCCATTCATCTGTTTATGGAGCTTTTTTTTGCTTCCATGTCTTGGCTCTTTCAATATTGCTGCAGTGCACATTTGCCTGCCTCTGTCTTTCCGATTCTGGTGGTCTTAGGTTATAGGCCCAGAAGGTGCCCTGCCGCATCGTACGGTAGCTCAATTTTTACCTTTTAAAGCAGCTGCATTCAGTTTTCATTAGTGCTGTTAGCACTTTACACCCCATCAGCAGCTAGAAGGTACACAGTTCCCTAAAACCTCTTCAGCATTTATAGTTTGTAGACTTTTTGCTGATGGTCATTTGACTGGTGTGAGCTGAAACCTTTGTGGACGTGGGATTTGCATGCAGCTAATAATTCCTTATACTGAGCTATAGGCATGTCTTTTTTTTTCTTTTCCTTTTTTTTTAAAGAGTGAGTACAACTTCCCTCTCATATTGACTTCTTGAAAACTTTGTCATGTGTTGAAATTTCTTGCCTATTCCCTACCCCAGGACATTTTTTGAGGGCAGGTATCATTTACAGCCCCGCAGTCCTCGTGACTATTAAGCGACCATTAGCACTGTGTTTAAAGCTGCTGTTGTGGGAAACAGCCACAAGGCGGCAGCATTATTACGTTCTCAACTCTTGTTACTAGGGCAACAGAGTCTTCCTGGACGTCGTGTTCCTCGGTTGTAAATTAGAGTGGAATGTGCTGGGACAAGCCCCCAGAAGTTTATGTCTCCTTACTTATGTTCGTTTTTTAAATTTAATTTATATTTCTTATCGGAGGAAATTTGATTAGAGTGTTGTGATTGTCTGGCTGTACAGAATCTGGTCAATGATTCATACATATGTCTGTTCATCTTCGGATCCGGTTAGCATGTATGTTATTACAGAATGTTGAGTAGACCTCCCTTGGTATTTGGTAGGTGTTTTGTCATGATATATTTTATATGTATTGGTGATTATATAATTCATATAGTTTATATGTTATATGTTTATATACATTTAACATACATTAGTATATGTATGCTACCCCCATAATCCTAATTTATCCATCCTCCCACCTTTCATTTTGGTTAACCATTAGTTTGTTTTATCAGTCTGTGAGTGTGTTTTTCTGTGGAAGTATGTTCATTGGGAGCAATCTTAGGATGGATAACACGTATAAATGATATCACAGGATATTTGTCATTCCCTTTTGACTTACTTAACGTACTATGATTATTTCTAGGCTCATGTGTAGTCCTGAAAACGGCATTGTTCATTTTTTTCCCGAGGCTACTATTCCATTCGGTACGTATACCACTTCTTCTTTTTCCATTTACCTGTTGATGGACATTTTGTTTGCTTGCATGGCTTGGCTATTGTAAATATTGCTGCAGTGCATGTTTACCTGTCTGTGCCTTTCCGATTCTGGTCTTCTTAGGGTATAAGCCCATTAGGGGATTGCCCGCATCATAGCCGCAAATAGCAAGACAGGAACACAAACCCACCCATTAGCAGAGAGGCTGCCTAAAATCATAATAAGTTTACAGACATCACAAGACACACCACCAGACATGGTCCTGCCCAGAAGAAAGACAAGATCCAGCCACATCCATCAGAAGAGAGACACCAGTCCCTTCCACCAGAAAGCCTACACAACCCACTGAACCAACTCTGGGGGCAGGCAGCAAGTAAAACGGGAACTACGAACCTGCAGCCTGAGAAAAGGAGACCCCAAACACAGTAAATTAAGCAAAATGAGAAGACAGAGAAATATGCGGCAGATGAACATGCAAGGTAAAAACCCACCAGGCCAAACTAATGAAGAGGAAATAGACAGTCTACCTGAAAAAGAATTCAGAGTAATGATAGTAAAGATGATCCAAAATCTTGGAAATAGAATGGAGAATATACAAGAAACTTTTAACAAAGATCTAGAAGAACTAAAGAGCAAACAAACAATAATGAACAACACAATAAATGAAACTTAAAATTCTCTAGAAGGAATCAATAGCAGAATAATTGAGGCAGAATAGCGGATAAGTGACCTGGAAGAAAAAATAGTGGAAATAACTAACACAGAGCAGCATAAAGAAAAAAGAATGATAAGAATTAAGGACAGTCTCAGAGACCTCTGGGAAAACATTAAACACACCAACATTCGAACTATAGTGGTCCCAGAAGAAGAAGTGAAAAAGAAAGAGACTGAGAAAACATTTGAAGAGATTATAGTTGGAAACTTCCCGAATATGGGAAATGAAATAGTCAATAAATTCCAGGAAGCACAGAGAGTCCCATAAAGGATAAATCCAAGGAGAATCATGCCAAGATCCATATTATTCAAACTATCAAAAATTAAATACAAAGAAAAAATATTAAAAGCAGCAAGGGAAAAGCAACAAATACCATACAAGGGAATCCACATAAGGTTAACAGCTGATCGCTCAGCAGAAACTCTGCAAGCCAGAAGGGTGTGGCAGGACATATTTAAAGTGATGAAAGGGAAAAAACCTACAACCAAGATTACTCTACCCAGCAAGGATCTCATTCAGATTTGATGGAGAAATTAAAACCTTTACAGACAAGCAAAAGCTAAGAGAATGCAGCACCACATAATCAGCTTTACAACAAACGCTATAGGAACTTCTCTAGGCAGGAACCACAAGAGAAGGAAAAGACCTTCAATAACAAACCCAAAACAATGAAGAAAATGGTAATAGGAAAATACATATAGATAATTACCTTAAATGAAATGAATTAAATGTTCCAACCAAAAGACATAGACTGGCTGACTGGACACAAAAACAAGACCCATATATATGCTGTCTACAAGAGACCCACTTCAGACCTAGGGACACATACAGACTGAAAGTGTGTTGATGGAAAAACATATTCCATGCAAATGGAAATCAAAAGAAAGTTGGAGTAGCAATTCTCATATGAGACAAAATAGACTTTAAAATAAAGACTATTACAAGAAACAAAGAAGGACACTGCATAATGATGAAGGGATCAATCCACAAAGAAGATATAACAATTGTAAATATTTATGCACCCAACAAAGGAGCACCTCAATACATAAGGCAAATGCTAACAACCACAAATGGGGAAATTGACAGTAATACAATCATAGTGGGGGACTTTAACACCCCACTTTCACCAATGGACAATTCATCCAAAAGGAAAATAAATAAGGAAACACAAGCTTTAAATGATACATTAAACAAGATGGACTTAATTGATATTTATAGGACATTCCATCCAAAAACAACAGAATACACTTTCTTCTCAAGTGCACATGGAACATCCTCCAGGGTAGATCTTATCTTGGGTCACAAATGAAGCCTTGGTAAATTTAAGAAAATTGAAATCGTATCATGTATCTTTTCTGACCACAACACTATCAGACTAGATATGAATTACAGGAAAAAATCTGTAAAAAAATACAAACACATGGACGCTGAACAATATACTACTTAATAACCAGAGATCACTGAAGAAATCAAAAAGGAAATTAAAAAATACCTTGAAACAACTGACAATGAAAACACAATGACCCAAAATCTAAGGGATGCAGCAAAAGCAGTTCTAAGAGGGAAGTTTATAGCAATACAATCCTACCTCAAGAGAAAAGAAAAATCTCAAATAAACGACCTAAACTTACACCTAAAGCAATTAAAGAAAGAATAATTTAAAAAACCCCAAAGTTAGCAGAAGGAAAGAAATCATAAAGATGAAATCAGAAATAAATGAAAAAGAAATGAAGGAGGGCTTCCCTGGTGGCGCAGTGGTTCAGAATCTGCCTGCCAATGCAGGGGACACAGGTTCGAGCCCTGGTCTGGAAAGATCCACGTGCCGCGGAGCAGCTAGGCCCGTGAGCCACAACTACTGAGCCTGCGCGTCTGGAGACTGTGCTCCACAACAAGAGAGGCCGCGATAGTGACAGGCCCACGCACCGCGATGAAGAGTGGCCCCCGCTTGCCGCATCTAGAGAAAGCCCTCGCACAGAAACGAAGACCCAACACAGCCAAAACTAAATATAAAAATTTTAAAAAAAGTTTTAAAAAAAAGAAATTAATAAAACAATGCATAAAGGCTGGATAGGGTGTGGAGAAAAGGGAACCCTCCTGCACTATTGGTGGGAATGTAAACGGATACAGCCATTATGGAGAACAGTATGGAGGTTCCTTAAAAGCTAAAAATAGAACTACCATATGACCCAGCAATTCCACTACTGGGTATATACCTGGAGAAAACCATAATTCAAAAAGATACATGTACCACAATGTTCACTGTAGCACTATTTACAATAGCCAGGACATAGATGCAACCTAAATGTCCATCGACAGATGAATATATAAAGAAGACGTGGCACATATACACAATGGACTATTACTCAGCCATAAAAAGGAACAAAACTGAGTTATTTGTAGTGAGGTGGTTGGACCTAGAGTCTGTCATACAGAGTGAAGTAAGTCAGAAAGAGAAAAACAAATACCGTATGCTAACACATATATATGGAATCTAGAAAAATGGTACTGACGAACCTAGTGACAGGGCAGGAATAAAGACACAGATGTAGAGAATGGACTTAAGGCCACAGGGGGGAAGGGGAGACAGGGACGTAGTGAGAGAGTAGCACTGACATATATACACTACCAAATGTAAAATAACTAGTGGTAAGCTGCCGCATAACACAGGGAGATCAACTCGGTGCTTTATGTCCGCCAGAGGGGTGGGATAGGGAGTGTGGGAGGGAGGCTCAAGAGGGGGGGATATGGGGAATATATGTATACATATAGCTGATTCACTTTGTTGTAAAGCAGAAACTAATACAATGTTATAAAGCAATTATACTCCAATAAACATGTATTTTAAAAACCCACAGGATTGTAAATCAACTACACTTGAAGATATTTCTTTAGTGCAAAAAATTTTTTGAATGTAAGTTTTATTGTGTGTGTGTACCACAGGTTCAATATATATGAATTATGTCAAATTGATTACATTGCTTTTCAAAATAAAGAATTTTTGATATTTTACATCCGCTTCATAATATAAATGCAGAAAAAATATATTATTTTTTTCTAAAGTTCAGAAATAGCCATTTTGCTCATTCGGTATACTATAAACCACTAACTTTATTAAAAAGGGATTTGTGACCGACCTCTTCCTTCCAAAGAAATATTTCTCCACTCACACAAGTTTAATAGAATGTTCCACCATGAACTGACTTCCCACCTTAGAGACACGAGATTTGCATCCTGAAATCTCTTTCTTGCAAAAATGTCCAATTAGCATCCTAGCATTACAGAAAGGAAATGCTTTTTTCCAGATCTCAAATTCCATACAACTTTAGTCAAGACATCATGTATGTTTTTTTTCACACACACAGACTGTATTTTATTTTTACAAGAGATAAATCAACTGACACCAAGCACTGTAAATGGATGACCACAACAAAAACAACAATGATTGCAATTACCAAACACGAAACACACTCATACTATGTCATAATATTGACATTCAGTCCAGTAATCCTCCACTGTAACAGCTCCTTTACTTTGCAGTGAAAGACATCATGTATTTTAAAATAATCAGCACTCACCTGAGGTCTTTAAATATCAACAAAAACATAATTTTGTGTTCGCTTTCATTTATTCTGGTTCTAAGTGGTCATTTCTAAACGAAAGTATTTAAGTATGTTAACGTCATCTTATAACATCATATTTCCAATGACTACCGTGTCTACAAAGATGAAATATGAGGAACTCATAATTAGGCTTTCCAAAGTTTTACTCTCTGAATCTGTATAACCCTTCTGCTGAACTCCACACTGTTCATTATTCTCTGAGAATATTCTTTTTCTTGTATGGCCATCTCACATGCTCTTTCATTTCATGAAGTTTTTTCCTACAATTTTATGCCTAGTTTATTTCTGAGAAAATGCATTATTTCGGAGTGATATTTATAGACACAAAGAAGACTTCTCTATAATTCCCTGAGAGTTTCAAGAACTCCTTCTTCTTTTTTTTTTAATACCTAGATTCTGAAGCTCTCCACAAAGCATTACTAAAATTGCATTTACATAAGTATCTACATATTAATCACACATTAATGCATTTACTATTGTATTATGATTTATTGTTAATGTTGGAGCATAAACGTAGCTGTCTTATTTACCACCCTCTTGGAAATCACTTTAATATTTGCACTTAGGACTTGAAAGAGAATGGATAAATAAAAACCTGAAGAATATGCAGATCCAATTTATATATTTCTCATAAAATTAGGTGATTATCTAAACTTTATCCAGGAAAAAGAAGAGCCCAGATACTCTGCAGGCATGATACTCCAGAATGTATGGTCTTCTAGCAGGAAAACATGCATTAATCCATGTGGCAGAGTTTACCTGTGACCAGCTGGGGTTAGTGACCTATGCATTCCTTACATGCAACATATCAGGAGTGGAAAAAAGGAATCTGTCATTTGTGGCAATAAGTATAATGAAGTTTTGTAGCAGGTCACGCTCATATATTCAACACAGGTACAATCAAAATTTTGCTCAATTCTGATGAATCTAAGTCTGTATCTGTTACAATGTCTTTAACGAGGAAATGTCAGAACTGACTTACTAAAAAAAAAAAGTGTTTTGTTTGTTTGTTTGTTTTAATTACAGTCACGGTGAGCAACACTTAGCTCAGAACAGCTAATGTGACTTAGTGATTCTCTCATCAGGAAATACAGTTTCTACTTCCTTGTTTATTCTCCACATCCTGTAGTAAGTAAAGTTTCAATGAAAGATAAACGTACACAGCGAAAAGAAAACTTACATGTGTTGATAAGATCATTTTGACAGGTTGTACCACGTATGTCAGTGTTTCTGGGGATGGAAACAAGCCAGAGCTCCCTACTCTGACATTTTCACTGATTTCATTCCCCTGACCCTCAATTTGAAAGTGGATAAAAATATTTTCTATGTTTTCTTATTTAAGAAATTAAATAAAGAATGCTTTCTAGACATGATTCTCTAATGATTTTCAGTCAGTGGTCATCAACAGAGGAAAAGCACAGAATCTCATCCCCACAGAAGGGTGACATTCAGTCAGGTAAGAAAATTCTCCCCGAAATCAGAGCTTCATCTTTAACATGCAATCAAAGGCTTTCACAGGTTCTTCATCACTCTGCACTCAGCCCTACCATATGGGATTGGCTCTGAGAATCTCACATCAGATGACTGACAAACATTTCATAGTACACTGATCTGATACCAGATCCTGCCTCTCTTAATGATCTCCTGCAGGGACATTGGAATATTCTAGGATATTTCCTGGAGCCCTCTACTCTATACAGGTACACTTCCAAGTAGAAACAGAAGCTTTGATTTTCACTGGGACCCCTGCTCTGTCCAACCAACCTCTCTAGAAATATGATGTTCTAATCTCTCCTGATTAGAACACTTCAAGGTCTCTCCCTGTGCTAATTTAGTAAAGGTAAAAGAGAAACAAGAAAGAGCAAACTATGCAGGGAGCAATATATAAGATTCCTTTACTTAATGTATTTATCTGATATACCCAAATATTGAGAAATATAGATTCATTTCATAATGGTCAAGAAAAGAGGAGGAGGAACCTCCATTCCAACAGTATATATAAAATGGAATCAATATTGCATAAGCTCCAGCTTAAGCTTAGCTACGAGGTACTAACTCTTCTCATAAAGAAGCAATAGTTCTCCATCATTTGAAGCACACTGAGGACTCAGACAGCTGGACACTGAGGGTGTAGTCTCCTCATTCGAATTCTGTACCTGCATCACAGAGCCATGAAATATTCCCAAAGAATTATTAAGGATGAGGGGGGGAGCCGAAATAAAAGAGATGAATCCAAAGTCTGTCCTGCCATCTGTTCTGCTGGATATTACCACCATCTTGGCCCAATATGACCTTCCTACTTCTCTCTGGGCCTCCCTACTTTCCACCTCCATCCTCTCATTATATCTTACCTACACTTGGAAACGACTCTAGTTGTTCCACTTATCTTCATCAACAAGTAATCCAAATAGCAACTGTGTATATAACTCCTTAGAAACCTCAGGTCTGACTCACTAACACATGACCTTCGAAGTCCAAAGTTTTCCTAATTCCCTTTATTATTTTTTTTTTCTAATTTCCATGTACTTACACTCTCAGGACCTTCACTGTTCTCAAGTTCGTCTTCCCTGCAAAATCTGTCAACCTAGACATAGACTTAAGTACCACCCTCTAATTATCTCCTAGGGAATTCAGTTTTTAAAAAAGCCTCAGCAAGCCTTATGGACTTTATTAAAGACTCTTTAAGATAACCCATGGGAGATAGCAGTGTACACATAGATATCTATTTAATACACCCTCAGAGTAATTTTTTTTTATAAAGTCTCTTCTGGCCAATGAAGACTCTCAGCTCTTCTTCTTCAACATATGCAGTGTCTCACCCTTCTGATTACTCTCTGCTCTATCCCAGGTCCACTCCCTTTCCTGATATTACATTCTTTCCCAATTTTGTATGTTGGTAAAATCAAATAACATAAAATATAACATGTTAATTACTATAAAGTGCACCGTTCAGTGATATTAAATACATTCATATTATTGGGCGATCAACATCACCATTTATCTTTCTAATTCTTTTCTATGTTTTAAAACTGTAACTCTGTATCCTTTAAACATAACTTTCCTTTTTGTTCCATAACCACCTGAAAAACATCATTACCCTCCTAATTTCTATGGTTTTGACTACACTAAGTACCCCATATAATTGAAATAAGTAGTTGTATTGTTATGACTCACTAAAAGTCACCAAAATGGCATTTTTGGTAGCTAAATTTCCTCAAGATTCATCCATGTTGTAGCATATTCTTAGATCTTTTCCTTCTTAAGACTGAATAATATTGTATTATATGGGTATACCACACTTTGCTTATCCAGGAACTAGTGGATGAACACTTAGGTTGCTTTCATATTTTAGCTACTGTGATTATTACTGCTCTAAACACTGGAGTACAAATATTTCTTTAAGACCCTGATTTCAATTCCTTTGGGTATACCTCATAGTAAAATTCCTGGATCATGTAATAATTCTATTTTTCAATATCTGAAAAATTGCCATACTCTTTTGCAAAGCAGCTGTATCATTCTACATTCCCACTGACATAGCACAATGGTTCCAACTCCCTCACATCCTCACCAATACTTGTTTCCTGCTTGTGTATGTGTGTGTGTGCTTGTGTGTGTATGCATGCACACAAATATATAAACATGCATTTAGTGATATGGAGCATCTATTCAAGTGCTTAGTCATTTGTACATCTTTTTGAAGAACCATCTATTCAAGTCTTTCATCCATTTTTGAATCAGGGTGTTTGCTTTTTCTTGAAGTGTAGGAGTTCTCTGTATATTCTGAATAGAAATCTCTTGTCAGATACATGGCTTTCAAATATTTTCTCCCATCTTGTGGGTTGCCATTTTATTCTGTTTACATTTCTTTGATACACATTTTTTTTAAAATTATGTTCTGCAAATTGTTAGTTTTGTTAGCTGTACCTTTGTTGTTCCTTTGTTTCATATTGAGGAAAACACTGCCAAATCCAATGTCGTGAAGCTCTTGTCCTGTGTCTTCTTCTAAGACTTTTTATTTTATTAGGTCTTATATTTAGTTTCTTGATACGTTTTCATTAATTTTTGCATATGATGTTAGGTAAGGGTCCATCTTCCTACTTTTGCATGTTGACAACATGACTTCTCAGCACCATTTGTTGAAAATACTATCCTTTCTACTTGGAAAAGTCTTGGCAACTTGACAAAAATCATTTGGCCATATATCAGGGTTTACTTCTGGGTGTTCTACTCTATTCTATTGGTTTTGAATAAGGGAGAAAATAGTATAACCTATCCAGGTTGATGAAGAACATAAAGGAAGACCAGGACTGAGAATTAGGACGGCAATATAAAACAGCAGGGAGTAAAAGACAGTGTGAGAGAAGATCTTGTATTTGCAAGTTCATGGAAATAGGATCATGCTAAAACCAGTAAACGCCTGACTTTGAACAACACGGTAAATGTGCTAGCAAGAAACATAACACTTAGCCATCTCTGGGAAATATAGTATGGGCATAAAGATAAACTACACACAAATATATTAAAAAGGGAAGGGTTTTCATGGTGTGAAAATGTTGTGGGATTTGAAATACAATTTACTTCTGTTCTACCATTGTCTCTAAAATTTATCAAAGTGTATATACAAGCAATTCCAATTCTGATAATGTGCTTGACAGGTTTATATATGAACTTCAGCAGACCAGTAAATGTACATTGATAGTAAGACTGTTCCCTAAACCAAAAAACAAAACTCAAAAACTGGAAAGACTAGAGTTCACTTTGTCAACACACATACAGATGCAATGATGGTTAACGGTCCAAAAACAGAAAGTGAGCATGGGTGCAAGAGGTTAATCCCCAGGCTGGGGTGGGGTGCAGAGTTTGAGGTTAACACAGGTAGAAAAGGCTTTTGTCCTACCCTTGATTTTTGAGGTATGGAAATTCACAGGTCACTACCTTCATTTCAAACTGAATGAATGCACTATTCAATTTCTTTAAACAGGCGAAGTAGACATGAGTGATAATAAATTTCAAACTGTCGCTAATCAAATAAGATACTAAGAAAACTTAAATAATATGATTTAAGAATGAAGTGGACATATTGTCCAAAATGGTAGTATTCAAAGACCCAGAGCTTGATGCCTCTCATGGGCACACCAAAGTCACAACAGTTTACAGAACAGCAATTGATGAAAAAGGCTGGGACCTGCTGTAAAAGATGTTTTACACCTAAAGACATAAGGAAGGCACCTCGACAAGACAGAAAGGAAGGGAAAAATCTCAATAGAGTCAAGACCCATACCACCAGGTGGGTGGCCCACAAATGGGAGAATAATTACAATTTCAGACGTGGTCCCAGGTAGCAAGGGGTATGAACCCAACATCAGGCTCCCAAGCCCAGGGATCCTGTGCTGGAAAGAAGAGTTCCTAAAAAGTTGGGCCTTGAAGACCAGTAGTGCTTATTTTCCAGAGAGCCAGAGGGTTGTGGGAAATAGAGATTCCACTCTTAAAAGATGCTCACAAAATCCCACATGATCCGAGAGTCAGAACAGAAGCAGTCATTTGAAAGGATCCCGGGTCACACCTACCTCCTGATCTTGGAGAGTCTCCCAGAGAGGCAACAGGCAACTACAGCACAGCCTCAGGGACATAGACACTGGCAGCAGCCATTTGGGGGAGCTCCTTCTACCTCGTGGACACTGGTACCAGCAAGCATAATTTCAGAATCCTCCCTCTATCTCTTTAGCCTCAGGACCTAGCCCTACCCATTTCCACCAGACTATAGACACAAGTACTAGGATGCTGCAGGCCAAACAACTAACTGAGCAGGGGCATAGCCCCACCCACCAGCAAACAGGCTGCCTTCAGACCCTCTCAATGCACAGCTGCCCCTGGACATGGGCCCAGCCACCAAAAGCCCCAGGACCAGCCTCCACACCTCAGTGGACAGGCACCAGCCCCAGAGTCCCTGGCCCCTCTGACACGTGAGCCTACTCGGGCCTTGGAGTCAGCCTCACCATCAGCAGGTGATAACTGCACAGGGACTGGATGGAGCTTGGACCTACCCAACAGCAAACCTGCTCGAGCATTGGGATCAGCCTCATACACCAACAGGCACACACCAGCTCCAGGAATACCACAGCCCAGCAGCCTGTGTGACCAGAACACTCACTTGCAGGCCAGAAGCAGCCATGGACTCAGCTGGGACCTGACCCTGCCCATCAGAATGCCAACACAAGATTAGGGATACCCCAGACCCTGCAGATAGCTGTGTCAGGAACAGTGATCCAACACCAACTCTGTGACTCCTGGGACCTGCAGCCAGAACTCAGGACCTGTCTCTTCCTCCCAGTAGCCAGCATAGCCCCAGGACCAGTGACTGGGCACTAGCCCTGACATCACCGCTACTGCAGTTCTACCCATAAGTGAACCAGCACTAGATTTGGTGTCCCCCAGAGTTGTGCAGCCAGCTGCCTTATGATTTAGTCTCACCAAGCAGCACAGACAGCCTCCACACAAGGCAGAGCCTGGCAAACAAGCAGTCTGGGGGCAGCCAAGCTTACCAGACCACCCACAGTAGTCAGCCCACCACAGCAGAAGAACCCAAGCAGCCCACATAGGGGGTACACCTAGAACATATAGTTCTAGTGACCAGGGGACAGTGGGCTGCTGGGACACATAGGACCTCTCCTACAAAAGGCCACTTCTCCAAGGTCAGGAAATGTAACGAACCTACTACACACATAGCAATAAAAACAGCAAGTTAAGAAAAATGAGGTGACACAGAAACACGATCCAAATGAAGGAACAAGATAAGAATTCAGAAGATCTAAGTGAAGTGGAGATAGCCAATCTACTCAAGAAAGAGTTCAAGGTAATGACTGTAAAGATGATCAAAGAACTCAGGAGAAGAATGCATGACCAGAGCAAGAAGTTAGAAGTTTTTAAAACAGAGTTAGACAATTAAAGAACAACAAAACAGAGATGAGGAATGCAATAACTGAAATGAAAAATACACTAAAAGGAAACTACTGTAGACTAAATGATACAGAAGAATGAATCAGAAAACTGAAGGACAGAGTACTGGCAATCACTGAAGATGAACGGTAAAACAATAGATTAAAATGAAATGAGGAAAGTTGAACAGACTTGTGAAACAACATCAAGTGTACTAATATTTGCATTATACTGGTCCCAGAAGCAAAAAGGGAAGAGAAAGCAGTGTAGAATATACCTGAAGACATACGAGCTGAAAACTTCCATAACCTGGGAAAGAAAACAGACATCCAAGTCCAGTAAACTCAGTAAGGCCAAAACAGGATCAACCCAAAGAGGACCACACCAAGACTCACTGTAATTAAAATGGCAAAAAAAATAAAGATAAAAATACACTATTAAAGGGAGCAAAGGAAAAGCAATAAGTTACAAACATGGGAACTTGCATGAAGTTATCTGCTGACTTTTCAGGATAACCTCTGCATGCCAAAAGGGAGGGGCAAGGTATATTTAAAGTCATGAAAGGGAAAAACCCATAACCAAAAATACTCTACCCAGCAAGGCTCTCCTTCAGATTTGATGGTGAGATCTAAAGTTTTACAGAGAAGCAAAACTAAAGGAGCTCAGCATCGCCAAACCAGCTTTATGAGAAAACTTAAAGGGGGTTTTCTAAGTGAAAAAGAAAAGGCCACGATTGAAACATAAAAATTAGGAAAGAAAACTTACTAAAGGAAAAACCTCATTGGTTAAGGCAAATATTCAACAAAGGTAGTAAATCAACCATCTACACAGCTAATAGGAAGGATGAAAGAAAACAGTAATAAAATCATCTATATTCACAATAAGAAGTTAAGGGACACACAAAACAAGTAGATGTAAAATATAAGGTCAAATTCAGTAACTGTGGGGGAGGAGAGTAACAATGTAGGGTTGGTAGTGTCCATGTGAAATTAAGAGCTCAGCAACTTAAATAATCACACACACACGCTCACACAAAACTGAAAGAAATCCAAACATGATATTAAAGATAGTCCTCACATCACAGATGAAGGGAATAAAAGGGGAAGAAAGGAACACTGAAGAAATTAAAGAGGGATTCTAAAAATACCCAAGACAAATGAAAATGAACACACTATGATCCAAAATCTATGGGACACAGCCAACGCAGTTCACGGGGGGAAGTTATAGTGACACAAGCTTATTCTTAGGAAACAAGAAAAATATCAAATAAACAACCTAACATTACACCTGAAGGAATTAGAAAAAGAAGAAAAAACAAAACCCAAAGCTGTCAGAAAGAAAAATTAAGAAAACTATACCATATGCAATCACATCAAAAAGAATCAGATACCTAGTAATAAACACACCTAAGCAGGTAAAAGACATGTGCTCAGAAATCTATCAGCCATTGGTGAAAGAAGTTGAAGGCAACACAAAAAGATGGAAAAACATAGCATGTGCATGGACTGGAAGAATTAATACTCTTAAAATAACCATACTCCCAAAGACAATCTACAGATTTAATGCAATCCCTATCAGAATACCAAAGCATTTGCACAGAACTTGAAAAAGTAATTTTAAAATTTGTATAGAAACACAAAGACCCCAAATAGCCAAACAATCTTGAGAAAGAATAGAGCTGGAGGCATCACACACCTTGACTTCAGACTATACTGCAAAGCGACAGTAATCAAAGAGAAAGGTACCAGAGCAAAAACAGACACAAAGATCACTGGAATAGAATAGAGATCCCGGAAATAAGCCCACACACTTATATTTAATTGATTTATGACAAAGCAGGCAATATGGAGAAAAAACTGTCTCTTCAATAAGTGGTACTAGGAAAACTGGTCAGCTATATGGGAAAGAATAAAATTAGATTATTTTAGCACACCATATATAAAATAAATGCAAAACTGAATAAACACCTAAATGTAGGACCAGAAACCATAAAACCCCTAGAGGAAAATATAGAACATTCTTCAACATAAATGATAGCAACAGTTTTAGGTTCAGTCTACTAAGGCAAATGAAACAAAAGCAAAAATAAACAAATGGGACTTCACTAAACTTAAAAGATTTTGCACAGCAAAGGAAACCAAAGACAAAATGAAAAGACAACCTGCTGAAGGAGAGAAAATATTTGCACATGATAAGAGGTTAACACCAAAAAGATGACTAAGCAACGGTTCATAGCTAAACTACAGAAACAGCACATACAACTCAATACCAAAAAAACACCCAAAATCTTTTTTTTAAAAAAATGAGAAGACCTAAATAGACATTTTTCCAAGGAAAAAATACAGATAGACAGCCGGAACTCACAAAGATGCTAAACATAGTTAATTGGCAGTAAAATGCAAATCAAAACTATGAGATATATCACCTCAGTCTTGTCAGAATGGCTGTCATCAAAAAGATCACAAATAATAAAGGTTAGTGAGGATGTGGAGAAAGGGAAACTCTTGTACACTCTTGATATGAATGTGAAGTAGTGCAGCTACTGTGGAAAGCAGAATGGAGGTTCCACAAAAAACTAAAAATAGAACTACCATAATATCCAGCAATTTCACTCTTGGGTATATCAGAAGAAAACAAAAACACTATTGCAAAAAAAATAACTGCACCCCAATGTTCATAACAGTGTTATTTGCCATAGCCAAGATATAGAGTCAAACTAAGTGTTCATCAATAGGTTAGTGGATAAAAAAGATTTTTGATGATGACTTCAGCAAAAAATGAAATTTTGCCATTTGCAAGAACATGGATGGACTTGGAGGGTATTATGTTTAGTAAAATAAGCTGCAGAGATAACAAGCATGGTATGTTATGAGAAAACAAGCATGGTATGTTATCACTTACACGTGGCATCTGAAAAATTGAATACAACAACAACAACAAAAAAACAGACTCACAGATTAAAGAACAGACTAGTGGTTACCAGCAGGGAGAGATAGGGTGGAGAGCAAAACAGTAGTAGGAGATTTTGAGGTACAATCCACTATGTATGAAATCAATAATCTACAGTGGTGTACTGTATAGCATGGGGAATATAGCCACTCTTTTATAATAACTATAAATGGAGAAGAACCTAAACATTTATGAATCACTGTTGTACCTCTGAAACTAATATAATAATGTAAATTAACTATAGATCAATAAAATATAAAGTAAGAAACAGTAAAGGGGAGACACCGATTATTAGATAGAAATCAATTAAATAAACATAAGTTTTGGAAATCAAGGAATTAAAACACAACATGTAAGACACAACGTTGGCATTTAAAGTGTACAATCTATTCATTTAAAAGAAATCATTTAAGTGGTAAAAAATGGTACCCATTCTCACAATTTTGTATATCTAGGATAAATTATTATCTACAAAAATACGTTACAAATATTCACTCAAAAAGAAAGAGAAAATTTGGATAAACCCATTTTAGTATACAAATTTAATATCAAAGTCTCTATGTAAAATTGATTTGAATAAGTTCTGTTAGCCACTTCTAGTTTCTTTGTGATGTAAAATCTTTTAAAGCATAAAAATCAGCCTTTCTACATTATTCAGACAAGGGATGCCACAACTCCAGCCGGGACTCTGCACTTCCCCATCCCTGATTCTCCAGAAGAGCAGGTGGCCCCCCTCTGAGGGCAGGGGCAAGACCAGGGACCAAGTTCCCCTGCACTAAGGCGCTACTGGAAGCTCTTCCTGAACAGCAGTGCTGGCTTGGAGCGAACCCGTGCACCGCCAAAGTTGGTCTCGTCCTGCAGCTGAGGGACGCAGGCTTTAAGTCAGCTGCCTTGGCTTTAAATCAATCAGTCCCCCCTTTAAGTCAGGTGACCCGACTTTAAATCACTGTGTGCCCCTCAAGCCTGCAACTTCAAAAGTTGGGAACTTCACTTTGATCCCAGCACCTCACACAGCTGAATGCACACTGTAGTCACCCCCAAGCCTGGCTTAGAGGCAGGATATAAGGTAAGGGGATGGGCGTGCACACATGGTGATGAGGGTGCACTTCATGTACCAGAAGGGTCCAGGTACTCTGGGTACAGCAAGCAGTGCACGATACAACAGCTCCCTGGCAAAGCTGGTGATGCACAGGGGGAGCAGGCACACCCAGGCATGCAGAGGTTCCAGGGCGGGAGCTGGGACACAGCCAGCCGGGAGGGTGTGAAAGCGGAGGATCTGAGCCTTCTTGAGAAAGGCAGACACAGAGGATGGATGAGAAACAAAGACCAGATGAAACATGGATTTGAAAAACACACCCTGCTCTTGAAATTGGGGTGGGGGGCACCCCAGATTTGAGTCTTCTTACTCCCCAGTACCTAGTGCTTTGGCATTTGCCCAATTACTTATAAAATGTGACTGTTAATATCTAACACATACAATACTGCATTTGGAGTGGTTTTGCATATTTATGTTTCTATAGTGTAATAAGCTTTTCTACAAGAAAAATGTACACAATCTGAAATAAATTAAAACCCCTCTTTAAAAAGTACTATATCAGACTTCCCTGGTGGCGCAGTGGTTAAGAATCTGCCTGCCAAGGCAGGGGACATGGGTTCGAGCCCTGGTCAGGGAAGATCCCACATGCCGTGGAGCAGCTAAGCCCATGCGCCACAACTACTGAGCCTGCAGGCCACAACTACTGAAGCCCGCGTGCCTAGAGCCGGTGCTCCACAACAAGCGCAGCAAGAGAAGCCACCGCAATGAGAAGCCCGCGCACTGCAACAAAGAGTAACCCCAGCTTGCCGCAACTAGAGAAAGCCTCAGCCAAAAACAAATTAATTAATTAATTAGTTAACTATTTTTAAAAAGTACTATATCCTTCTGTACAACTTCTCTTGGAATAACAGAGAGATGGCGTAGGAGAGTGAGAAAGACCAATATTTAGTGCACATCTCTCATGCAGGTGCTCTGCTGGCTCAGATAGATTTATCCCCACTTTACAAAGGAGCAAATAATCTCAGAGAGGTTTAGTAATTTTCCCAAAGCCAAACAGCTATTGAGTGGCAGAACCAAGATCTGAACCAAGTCTGTTACCTTCAAAGCCTAAGTCCTCATCACAACAAAACTCAATTAATATTTACATTTATCGAATTACATTGCAACCTAGGGAGTTCTTGGCACAATCCTGAATAAGAGTGAGAAAGAAAGAAATAGCCTTGTTCCTACAGTCAACCAAAATTTTTGCAGCAGCTGCTAGATTCCTGGCCCTTTTTGGGGTTCAGCAGTGATCAAGACAGGAAGAGTCCTGCTTTCATGAACCATGTAGTGGGGAGGAGAGACGGGTGCATCTTGGGTGAGGGATTTCACCTTGCTGGACCTCTGTTTTCTCATCTGGAAAATGGGATGAGTGTTCCTGGTTTTCTGGGATTGTCCAGCCCTCACATTCTCTGATTCCATAAGAAGCATTTGTTTTCCTGTTTCGTTAAAATTCATTCAGGCCGTGAGCTGTGATGAATGTTGTTAGCTGCTCCCCAAATCACTCTATTCCTACCCTTTTCCTGTGATCAGGTCTTTCCCGAAACATGACTCACAGTCAGTCAAGTCACAGAACCTAAGGGGCACCCAGCAGAAAAATTCCAACCCTTGCTTCCCAGGAGCCCTGCGGTCTACCTGCCAGGTAAACTTAATTCACCTGGCACGAGGTGGCCATCCCTGGTTTCACATCAACATGATCTCAGGCACAAACCTTATTTTTCCATTTTGTCTTTAAGTTACTTGTTGAAACAACTGCACAAATATGACAAAGATATAAAATCAGGCATCTTCTGCCCCCAGTGCCTACTAATAAATGATTTTCTGCCACTTGAATGATAAAGGTAGAACATTTCAACATTCTGCTGCCCTTATTATTTGTCATTTTTGTTGATATTTCTATTGAATACATCTTTCAATATTTTAACAATGGAACATTTATTTAGGTTGTTCCACACCCAGCCTTTAGTGGTAAAGGTTTTGTTGTTATATTTCTATGATGTTTCCTTTAAAAATCATTATCCTATTTAAATCGATTAAGTCAATTCTATAGGCATTTATCTTATGATATTGATGAAATTGATACATAGAGGGCAGTAGTACAAGTTGATTGGACTTGAGAACCTCTATTAGCACAGTTAAGTATAAATATTATCTATATGTAAACCAAAGTACATGCCGAGTGAGATTCTCCAACTCTTTTTCACTGTCTGCCCCTCAAGCCTGTGAGAAATGTAATATTTCTTGCCATATCAGTAAACAAAGGGTGTCACAGTCATCAGCACTTGCAGCCCTCCAAAGTGAGCTGGCAGGCCCTGAGGCACTCAGGATATGCAAATACAGAATGCTGGCCCCAGAGAGCTGAGGTGCATATCAAAGGAAGGATTTCAGTGAGCCCAGACTCTTGCATCTTCCCATACAAAGAAAAGAGCTACATTCCTCACCTTGGGAGAGCTGGTTTTCCTTAGTTAACAATCACCTTTTGATGTTCCCCATTACCTGCGCCATTGCCCTGCCCTGTCCCCTCCCCCCGGTACTTTAGCTCAGGGAGGAGGAAGCATAGAGAGACTCGGCTGAACAAGGGGCCTGCGCGCCTCGGGAGGAGTTTTCAGCCGCTTTCCCCGCAGTCGGGAGGAGGGGCGCTGACGCTGCAGCCGGACCCTGCGCCTCCCTTGCCCCGTTTCCCCTCAGGACGCTCAGGCCGACCCCCTCCCCACGCCCACCAGGCCCCGCGAGCCAGGCCGAGGGCAGGGGCGAGAGGAGGGACCGAAGTTCCCCGGGACCAGATGCTGGGGGCCGCTCTTTCTGCACAGCAGCGGCGGGTGGCAGCGAACCCCTGCCCCTCAGAAGCTGGTCTTGCGCTGCCGCCCGGGCACAGGACCAGGCCCACTTACCCGGCCCGCCGTCCCCACGACTGTCGTGGCTTCGGCCGCCGGGGCCCCTCCGGAGCCGGCAGCCTCAGTGAGGCCGCCCTCCCCTCGGGCTCCGGGGCAGTTCCGTGACGGCGGAGGGAAGAGACCCCGAGCCGGGAGTCCCAGCTCTGTGGAAACGCGGGCTCCGTTCTGGGCGCAGGGGGTGGGACCACTCTGCCCCGAGGCCTTCCGGGAAGGAGGCGGGGGGGGGCGGGGGGGGCGCGGGGGGAGGAGCCGCCAGGAGCGCAGGGCCCCGTCGGGGGTCCTGGAGGGGCGGCCCGGTCTGGGGACCACGCCCACTGTGGCCGCAGCCCAGGCCTTTTTCCTGGAATCCTACACAAAAAAGTTAGAAAGATACACGGTCTATAG
This sequence comes from Eubalaena glacialis, assembly GCF_028564815.1. NCBI lineage: Eukaryota > Metazoa > Chordata > Mammalia > Artiodactyla > Balaenidae > Eubalaena > Eubalaena glacialis. The sequence goes on from NW_026871467.1 coordinate 96,078, forward strand.
TAAATATTCACAAATGATTGTTGCTGCTGTGCTTACTATTCTATTAAAGGTGTAAAATCCATAAAACACTTTAAGTTCAAAATTAAATATGAATTTTTACCTTTCTAATTATGTCTCTGCTATTCACACTTGTGGTTAATGAATCAGAGACTGTGGCATCACTAGTTAAAAATGAGCTTGTTAAAAAAGTAGAACTCAGGCCCACCGGACCTACTGAATCACAATCTGCACTTTTACCATCTCCCCAGTGTACTTGTGTACCCATGAATAGTTGAAAGGTACATTTCTACCTCGACATGTCTTTTCTGTCTGAGAAATACACACATTTTATCCAGTTTGATATAAATAAAACACTCAAAAATGCATATGCCTGTGTTGAAACCATCATTTTATCATTTCTTTTCCAGACAAGTATAGTCTCTATACTGGTTTTGTGGATCACATGCCATACTCTTTTCTTGTAGTTAGAAATAAGGTAGAGAAAGTTACTTTGTAAAAAAAAAATTATATATATATATATATATATATATATATATATTAGTGGATAATTGAAGACAGTCTTCTAAATTAAAACCAGTTCTCTTAACTTGCTGTTTTCTTCTTGGGTCACATTATGAACTCTTCCCGTGGCCACATGGCATGTGTACTTTTAATTTCAGGGACTGCTGACATTCCCGGATGTGGCCATAGATTTCTCTCAAGAGCAGTGAGAAGGCCTGGACCAAGATCAATGGGAATTGTACAGGGATGTGATGTTAGAGAAGTATAGGAACCTGCTCTCCTTGGGTGAGGATACCTTCCTTCCAGAATTCCTTATCCACCCACAGGGTTTAGAGTCCTTCATTTGTAGAATGTCTCCTGGAATCTTCTGCTTCCTGCAATAGGGTTTCAGATTGCAACGTTTCAGGAAAGATTGGGAGTTTGTGGGTATAATTTTTCTTATTCTTTTAAAATTGAAGCCTCCCTTTTAATATACTTTGTAACTGCTTGGGATGTGTCTATATGAACTGTGTACTATATGCTTCTGTTATAGTCCTTACAATATTTTATTGTTTTATTTTCTGTAATAATTTTCCATGGATTCTTTGGGCTTAAGGTATATTAAAAGGGAGACTGCGATTCTGGGACTTCCCTAGTGATGCAGTGGTTAAGAATTCGCCTGCCAATGCAGGGGACCCAGTTTGATCCCCGGTTCGGGAAGATCCCATGTGCCACGGAGCAACTAAGCCAGTGGGCCACAACTACTGAGCCTGTGCACCACAAGTACTGAAGCCGGTGTGCCTTGGGCCCCTGCGCCATTTATTTTTTGGAGAATAAAACCACCTCTGAGTGATTAAAATTTAGACCAGCTAGTCAAAATGCTTTATCACCTGTTTATCTAAAACACTGATCAACGGAACAAGTTTTACTAGGGATAACAGTGTAATTGTATTCTGGAGTTCATATCGGCAATATGGTTTATGACCTTGATGCTGGATCACGAAATTTCAATGGTATAACTGCTATTAATTGTCTGTTTGTTCAACGATTAAAGTCTCACGTGATCTGAGTTCAGACTGGAGTCATTCTGGTTGGTTTCTGTCTATTGCAGATTTCTTCCAGTATGAAAGGACAAGAGCAATTCGGCTTACTTTACAAAATGTCTTCAAACTAAATGATGATATAATCTACATTCAATTAATTTATACATACCCAGTGTAGAACAGGGTTTGCTACGGTGGCAGAGCCCGGTAATTATGTAAAACTGAAACCTTTATCTGCACTGGTTCAAGTCCTCTTCCTAAGAATATGTTTATAATCAACATTCTTTCACAAATTACCCAATTTAATTCACCATTGCATTCCTCATATTAACTAAATGGAAAATCCTAGGCTATATACAAATCCAGAAAGGGCCAAAAGTCATCAGCCCCTACGGATTATTACAACCCATTGCTGAGGCATTCAAATTACTTATGAAAGAACCACTATGTCCATCAACATCATCAATTTATATATTATTGCCCCAATGCTAGCCTTAACCCTGGCTCTCACAACATGAATTCCTCTCCCATATCTTATCCACTAATTAATATAAATGTAGGCATATTATTTATATTAGCCATATCACACCTAGCCATTTATTCCATCCTCAGATCTGGATGAGCTTCAGATTCAAAATACTCACTCACCGGAGCTCTAGGGACAGCAGCACAGACAATCTCATATGAAGTAATGTAGCAGTTATTCTATTCTCAGTCTTACTGATAAATGGATCATTTACACTTTCAACAGTAATTATTACACAAGAACACCTATGACTAATTTTCTCCTGACCCCTACCCAGAATTTGATTATCTCCGCAGTAGCAGAAATCCAATGAAGCCCCACTTGATTTAACAGAAGTAGAATCAAAACCTGTATATGTCTTCAATGTAGAAAATGTAGCAGGCCCATTCACCCCGTCCTTCCTAGAGAATATGTCAATTTCCCTATAATAAACATTTCCACCATAATCTATTTTTAGGAGCATTTGACAATCCCTAGGTGCCAGAATTATACAATCTTTCATCTTGTGAATATAGTTTTTTTTTTAAAATAATTTTTATAGTTTTACTACCTTTAAACAAAATGTACTCCATTGCTGTGGAATATTCCTTCATAGGAGCGTTCATGGTTCATTTCTGCATCCGCTTGTGATGGCCTTCAGGTTCTTTCAGGTTTGGCTCCTGTGGCTGCAGAGTCCATGTCCGTGTGTCCTGGTGCAGGGCTGGTGGGTTTGTGTTCAACTGGGAGGAGCACTGTGGGTCTGTGTGCACGGACTTCGCTATCTGAGGCCCGATGGATTCAGAAGTGGTTGCACCCCCCGCTGCGTACCAGGCTTTCCATTGCTCCACATCCTGCTGATATTTGATACTATGTCTTTCATGTCTGCCATTCTGGGAGGTGTATGCACAGTATTTTTCTTATGGCTTTAATCCCTCGGTTGTTAGTGAAGTTGTGCATCTTGTGGTATTCATGGACTATTTCCTGTTGTTTTTTAAAAAGTTTTAAAAATTGTGGTCAAATACACATAACATAAACTTTACTGTCTTAACCATTTTTAAGTGCACATTTCAGGGTCAAGAAGTAATTCCCACTGTTGTGAAAACTTGACCGCCTTCGTCCTCCAAAACTTTTTCATCTTGCAAAATTGAAACAGTCCCCATTAAACACTCACTCCCCATTGTCCCTCCCTCAGCCTCTGGCACTCAACATCCTACTTTCTGTCTCTATGTTTCCGACTGCTCTAGGGGTCTTGTATGAGAGGATCAAGCACTGTTTGTTTTTCTGTGTCTAGCTTACATCACTGAGCATAATGCCCTCAAGGTTCATCCCTGCTGCAGCCTGTGTCAGAATTGCCTTCCGTTTTAGGCTGAATAGCATTCCCTTATATTGATGGACCGTGTTTTTCTTCTCCATTCATCCATTAGTGGACACATGTAATATCTACATTCATTTCTCCTGTCATAATATTTGTGGAATAACATCAGAAAGTCCTATGAATCAAAAGTCATTTGCCATTAACCTTTTTCTTAAACTTTTTATTGTTAAAAACATCGGGGCTAAGAAAAGGGAAAAATACATGTCCGCTTCACTTGTGTTCAGGAATTAATGCTTTACGGATTCACTTTATTCCCTGTGTGTGTGCTATGCGTGTGCATGTGCCTGTTTGCATACATATGCTGTGCATGTGCATAGGTATGTGCACTTGCACACGTTAGTGTGTCCATGGGCATATGCGTGCATGTGTGTTCACGTGCTAGTGTGTGAATATATTTGTGCTGTGCATGTGCATAGGTATGTGCACTTGCACACGTGAGTGTGTGCATGGGCATATGCGTGCATGTGTGTTCACGTGCTAGTGTGTGAATATATTTGTGCTGTGCACGTGCATATGTTTGTGTGTGTGCTGTGCCTGCCTGTGCGCACACCTGTGTGTTTGCTGGAACCACTTGCAAGTTGGTTGCAGACTGAATTTGCCCCAGATATATCCGCACGCAGCTGCTCCAACAATCCTGCGTAGCCACGTAAAGGCCACAGATCTCAGGGATTTAAATGGATGGAGCAGGATGTCCTGACACAGAGTCTGTCCTCCAATGACTGTCACTGTCTCAGTAACATCCTTCACACCTTCTTTAAACCCCATTCAGGGTCCAGTTTAGACCCCCATTACATTCAGTCACCTGCCCCAGGTCCCCTAAAGCAACAATGTCACAGTTGGGGAACCCGACCAAGGATGGGGGTGCCCCTCTTGTTGGCCTGGCCTCCAGGCCCTGCACTTGGCTCCTGTGTTCCCATCTCTCAGCCAGGCCCCGACTTGGATGGGGCCGCCACCTCTTTCCTCACAGGTTCCCATCGCCCAGTCAAGGGGGTTCATTCTCCCCAAACACAGTATCAGGAGTGTGGGGGGGTGACAGTCCCCACTGGGTCTCCTTCATGTGAGACCCTGTGCTGTTGAAAGACCAGGCACCATGCCCTCGGGGGTGGGGGGCTGGGGGGTGACATGCGGCCCACGATGGGCAGTCGGGTCCCCAGGTGGGGCGAGCCAGTGTGCAAGGAGTTCCGCGGTAGGTTCTCCTCTCCAACGGCTTCTGTGTCCCTACCTCTCCCCGTGCCTCCCCTCGAAGACAGCGCGGTGCCCGGGACGGGAGCCATGGGAGCCGTCAGCCACCGCCCCCTCTACACACACACACACACACACACACACACACGCACACGCACACGCTGCAGGGAAGCAGGACCTGAGTGCAGGGCTCTCAGCGGCCCTGAGCGCCCCGCCCGGAATCGGCCAGCCGAATGGACAGACTGGATCTCCCGGCCCGGCCCATGCAGGACTGTCCTGCCTGGGCTTCCAGTGTGGCCGCCTCCTTCTGGAAGCCTGGGAGGCTGGAATCAGGCCACTTCTTGTCTGTCCTGGCAGCAGACTGGGCTGCACTCTAAGAAGTTCGTGGCTCACCCGTGGATCCTGACCATCAGGTGGTCAGAGAAATTGGGAACATTTCTGTTTTGCCTGTTGAAATGTTTAATGACAAAGATTTTGTTCAGTTTCCTGATGTGGGTGTCCAAAGATGAGAGACCCATGTGTGTGACCTGTACCTCCTATGAGATCAACCCTAAGCTAGTTTAAACATGATCAAGTTCTGTCTACACGGTAGATTTAGACCTCTGCATGTCCTGTCTCCTGTTTAGAGCTGACCATGTGTTGTCTATGGTAAGAAGATTTAGACCTGACCATGTTCTGTGTACGCTAGGACTATGGGGACCTGGGTAGAGACCTGGCCTGGCCTCAGTACTGGGAAGCTCCGTGCCTGCATCTGAATGTCAGTGCTTAGATGTCTGGGGTCTGGAGCTGAGGTGGGCTTGTCTACGTAACAGCCTCGCTTCTGAGTGTGGTTACCTGGTCCTCCCAAGGGTCAGTGCTATGGTCGGGGCCTTAGTCTTAATCCCTGCAAGGTTCACCTTCCCTGGGGCTCGTGGAGAATCCTCAGGGGGGCTACCTGGCAATAATTCCAATTTACCAGCACGTGCATGGTGCGTAGGGAGGCAGGTTTAGCTGGTGAATTGATTGCAGGGCACGCAGGTCGGGCAAAAGGCCGATGGGTAACAGGTGAGGCTGCTTCTGAGATCTCCTTCCAGTCTACCGTCCCTACTCAGCAGAGTCCAGAGCTGCCCCTCGGCTTTCAGCCCTGCTGTCCTATGAGTTTTCTCAACATGTAAGTGAGACAAGAAAGGACTGAGCCTGCCAGCACCAAGGTCGTGTGTTCAACTCTAGCATGAAAGCTTTAAAAACAGTTAAAATCACACAGAACCAAAGTGAGAAGTGGAGGACTCCTCTGGGACAAGTGTGGGGAGAGGAGACCCACCTGACACTTTTTCCCATCCCAGGAGATCCCAGGGACCCAGCTTGTTTCCACATTAAGGGAGCCCCCTGCAGAGCCATGGTGTCCTGACCAAGGGGACGTGTGACCCCAGGTGCAGGGTCTGGGGAGGTGAGGTCACCCTGGGACTGTGGACATGTGACCCAGGTGGAGGGGTCTGGGGAGGAGGGGTCACCTGGTGAGAGAGAACGTGTGACTTTAGGTGCAGGGTCTGGGGAGGTGGGTCACCCTGGTGGGTGTGGATGTGTGACCCCAGGTATAGGATGCGGGGACTGTGTGGGTCTCACCACACCTGCATGGGCCAGGATCACATGTATGGGGAGACCGCATATGCGCTCTTTGCCTGCAGTGTGTCCTGTCCCCTTTGAGGTTTCCAACCTCTGCATTAAGGGTGTTGCCCTGATTAACCTGTGGTTCCTTTTCTTCTCTTAATCTTGTCACAATCATATGAGGTCAGGTATGTTTGAGTGGGTTGCTGCTCTGTGTTCTGGTGAGTGACAACACTTGGTGGTATCATATTAATATCACAGCATATCATATGTCTAATCTATGGGGGTCACCACTGCCTGGGTCCCCCTGGACAGAGGTCAGGTGAGCACAGACTAGCCCCCCCTAAGAATGGTCTCCCACGTGCTCTGTGAGGGTACCATGATGGCCCCTAAGGTAGGGGACTGTGTCTGGGCCTCCGACATTTGTGATGAAGGGGAGTCGAAATGGAATCTCAATTAACAAGACATTATTTTAAGAATTTATTTTAAGTGAAATAAAACACACATCACATACTCTTTACCATCATCACCATTTTAAGTGCACGTTTCTGAGGCATCAGATATATTCACTTTCTCGTGGAGCCATCACCACCATCTCTAGAAATTTTCATCTTGCAAAACCAAAATTCCACAACCATGAAAGTCTCACTCCCCATTCCCTCCCACTGCCCCTGGCACCGATATCCACTTCAGTCCCTGAGTTGTCGACTCCAGGGCACCCACTGGAGTGGAATCCTGCAGTGTTTGCTGACGGGTCATTTTGGAAGAGCTGACTTTCAGTCTGAAGCTCTGCCTGTTTGCATCTGAAGAATCTGCATTTAAGGAGAGGGTGTATGAGGAAGGGGGTGTATGAGGGACAAAGGTGTCCGGGGTGCAGATGAGCCAGGACATGACCAGCTGCCTTTTGGGTCCTCTGGTCCCATCTCTTGGTCTGTGCCTCATCTGCATCATCACTCTCCCCGCTGGCACCCCTGGGGTGTTGTTGTCTGAGTGAGATTCCCCTGGTGCCCCTGCTCTCCTCCCCTCCTCCTGCTGGTTGGGGAGGGAACTGCTTGCTGTGTGGTCTCTACTCCTGAGGCAGGAAGGACCCTGTAGCATGGACCTGCAGAGTGTGGGGTGTGGTCCCAAGAGCATGGGGCCCACATAGGACACAACTTCGGGGAGTGACAAGCGCTAGGGCTGCCTCATCACTGACAGGGAATGTTGCCCAGATCCTGCTCGGGAGGGTGTGGTGGGTGGCCTGGGACCCTAGAGGCCCCATTCCTATCCTGGAGCTTGGAGAGTGCATCCCCATGGGCTCCAGATTCACCCCATATCTCAGCCATATCCCTCTGTCCTGTCTTTGAACTCAGGAAAATGAGCTCTCTTGTCCACAACATAGGCCTGGTCCTGTTGGTATTAGGATTCGTTAAGTTAGGCGTCCTGGGATAGCAGCTCTTTTTAGGCCTGAGAAGCAACAACTCAGGAGTGTACAACAATTTCAGATGAAACTAATATTCAATGACTATCTCTAACTACTCGGTTGTTGACTTCTATTAGTCATTATTCTCCTGGTTTTAGCTCTGATGTGGGGATTACAGAGGAGTCAACATTTAAATCTTCATAATCTGTGTATTTGTAGCTTCAGTATCATTACTGACCCATAGTTTTTTATGGTTTGGGAAGAGTTATTGATTTCATGTATCATGTAAAGGATTCACAATGATGATAGGGCAATTAAGATTACAATAGTGGCTAGTAAATTGTTCACATTTTCTCTACCTGTGCACCTATTGTATGCATATGAGTTAGTTTAGATGTCAATGTTAGTGAAATGATACAGAGGACTAGAGAACTTATTTTAAAAATCACTATTAATGTGTGATGATGAAAATGGAAAAGTTCTTCCATAATCGGTGATGTTGTATCTTGAGAGCCTAGATGAAATGGATATGCCTTAGTGATATACAGGATTTTAGCTTATGATTTAACTTTGACAAAGCTACATCACTTTTTACTTTTATCTCATTGATTGAGAAAGATATAATTGTTATGGTGTTGGCTTGAAACTGGTTGAAAAGGACTTGAGTCCTTCCTTATTTTACATTTACATAGGTAGGATCTTGAAGCATAGGATATGGTGGAGGGCATTCGTGTAACCATTCTAGGTTAGGAGTAGCAGTTTCCACTGCTAAGACTTCTTGTTTAGACGCAAATGCTTTTCAAAGTATGAAGATTATTAGCATTACTGCTGCTACTGAGATGAATGAGCCTAAAGACAAAATATTTCATGTTGTGTGTGCCTCAGGGTACTCAGACTAACGTAGTGACATCCCTGAGAGGCCAAGGAAGTGCTGCAGGAAGTCATATTTACTACTACAGATATACTTGTGAATTTTTGCTCATGTTAAGTGTATAACCTGAGAATAGTGGGAATCAGTGTAGAAGCCTCCTATAATAGTGAAGACAGCTCCCATGGACATTACGCCATGGAAGTGTGCTACTACATAGTATGTATCCTGGAGGACAATGTCCGGGGATGAGTTGGCTAAGATGATTCCTGTCAAACCACCTACTGTAAAAAGAAAAACTAAAGCCTAAAACTCATAATATAGTGGGAGGTCATATAATACTACCTCCGTGAACAGTTGCTAACCAGGGACTTCCCTGGTGATGCAGTGGTTAAGAATTCGCCTGCCAATGCAGGGGACACGGGTTCGAGCCCTCGTCTGGGAAGATTCCACATGCCGCGGAGCAAAAAGCCCGTGCGCCACAACTACTGAGCCTGCCCTATAGAGCCCGCGTGCCACAACTACTGAAGCCCACGCGCCTAGAGGCCGTGCTCTGCAACAAGAGAAGCCACCGCAATGAAAAGGCCGCGCACTGCGACGAAGAGTAGCTGCCGCTCACCGCAACCAGAGAAAGCCCACGTGCAGCAAACAAGACCCAACGCAGCCAAAAAAAAAGAAAAGAAAAAGAAAAATTAAATAAAGAGTTGCTAATCAGCTAGATACTTTTACTCCTGTAGGGATAGAAGTAATTACGGTAGCTGATGCAAAGTATGCTCCTGAGTCGACAGCTATCTCTATGGTAAACATATGATGGGCCCACAAGAGAAATCCTAAAAAGCCAGTGGACATGACTCATACTATTCCCAAATAGCTGAAAGTCACTTTTTGTCCTAAATAGTATGTAATGATATGTGAGTTTATAACAAACCCTGGTAGGCCATGAATACAGACTTCAGGGTGAGCAAAGAATCAAAATAGGTGTTGGTATAGGATTCGGTCTCCTCCTGCAGGGTCAAAGAAAGTAGTGTTTAGATTTCTATCTCTTAACAGTATGGCAGTTCTGACTGCTCGGACTGAGATTGGTAATTATAGTAATATGGCTATAGTTGGGGAAGATTAAACAAATAGTGGTGTTTGGTATTGGGATATGACTGCTGGTTTTGTATTAAAGACTATAGTAATAAAAGTAATAATACCAAGAATTGAAGAGACACCTGCTAAATGTAAGGAGAAAACAGTTAGGTCGACAGAGGCTCCTGCATGGGCCAGATTGCAGGCTAGAGCTGAATACACGGTTCCACTGGTACCAGAACCAGCTTCTACTACTGGTGATATGAGTAGGAGTAAGAATGATGGGGGACGTAGTCAAAAGTTTATATGATTTATTTGGGGAAATGCTACTTCAGGTGTCCGAGTTATTAGTGGCCCAAGTCAGTTTTCAAACCCTGCAATCATAATGGGTACAACTATAAAGAAAATTATTACAAGTGCAGGGACTGTTATGACTACCTTACAGATTTGGGCATCTCCAAGTAGCGCTCCAGGTCAGCATAGCTCAGCCTGGATTAATATACTTAAGGTGCTGCCTGCTACTCCAGCTCAAGCACCAAATAGTAAAGATAAAATGCCGATATCTTTGTGATTTGTTGAAAATAATCAGCAGTGTATGAACAGAGGTAAAATGACTGAGTTAGCATTAGACTGTAAATCTAAAGACAGAGATTGAGCCCTCTTTCTGGCAAACCCTGTGCTGAATCAACAAATTGAATTGTAACTTCAGAGAAGCAGCTTCAATTCTGCCGGTGATTTTCCTGCCTTTTTTTTCTCTTTTTTTCTTTCTCACATGAAGGAGAAGTAGACTGAAGCCAGTTGACTAGAGGATTTACCTGTGAACTAAAGTTTCCTGGGGTTAAAACTCATCAATCTCGTAAAGATTTGGCTTAAATAGAGTGTTTGCTTTACATTCAATTGATGTAGAATAAAGTCTTGCAATCCTTATTTTTAGGAATTAAGTAAATTTTACTTGTTTAGGGTTTTGAAAGCTCTTGGTCTGAACTAACCTAAATTCCTAGTCCAGCACCGATAGAATGGGTGTTGTGTGTAGTAATCGTGTGGGTATTATGATTGGTAATGATAAGAAGGTTATTTCTTTGTATGTTCAAATTGTTTTGTGTTTGTGTTGTTTAATGAACGGAATATAGTTAGTGATGTGGAGTATGTTAGCTGCAAGTAGAAATACATGCTGAGGACTGCTATGATGGCTATTAGTGTTGGTAGAATGATGTTGTCATTTTTGTTATCTCTTGGATAATTATTCATTTGGGTAAAAACCCTGATAGTGATGGGCGATGTCCTAATGATACTATAATGGTGAGGAAAAGGATTGTGATGGGAGGTGTTTTATCTCATGTGTGTGATAATGATACTCTTGTAGTACATGATCTGGGCATAAATAAGAAGATAGTGTTGTTATGATATAAATTAGTATGTTTAGGATTGTTATAATCTGAATATACATTATGCTAGCTGTTATTCATCCTATATGGGCAATTGATGAGGAGGGTGTAATATTTTCCAGGTGAGTATGGCGAAGTCTGCCTCAACCTCCAGCTATGACTTATAATATCACTATGATTTATAATATCACTATGATTAATAGTATATTTAGGTTGATGGATGGTGACATGTGGCATAAAACTGATAGGGGTGCAATTTTGTCATGTTGATAGCATCAGGTCTGCTGTTCATGGGATGCCTTGTGTGACTTCAGGCACTCAGAAGTGAAATGGGGAAAGTCCTACTTTTGTGACAAGGGCGATTGTCATGAGGGTGGATGCTGCTGGATTAAAGATTTTTGTTATTCATTGTGTTCTTTGACCAGAGTATATTAGATTAATGATAATAGCCATTATAAGTAGTATTGATGTGGTGGATTGTTTTAGGAAATATTTGTTGGACGCTTCTGTAGCTTATGGGTTCATGTTTTTTATTAGAATGGGGATACCATTAACCAGTGTGAGCTTGTTATACAATTATATTTCCTGAGAAAATGGTCAGTAGAATGATAGTAAAAACAATGAGAGTTTATTAGCACAGGAAGGATATACAAAAACATTTTGAGGGTATGGGTCTGAAGCTTACTTAGAGAACCTTACTATATAGCATGTGGTGTAATGTGGTAGCATGGAGAATGTAAAATTCTTAGGAAGAATTCAATTCCAGGAATAAGAGCATTGAAACCTCTATGATTTACTCTATCAAAGTAACTCTTTTGTCAGACATATTTCTTAAGTTTGTGGTGGGTTGCCTGGTATGATGACAAGTAGTGAAAACTCTCATATACATAGGGTTAATGTTAGTAGTAAAAAAACTTTTTATAAGAGATGTATGCGTTGATCATATCAAAATTGTGGGTAGGATGCTCATATTCATAGAAAGGAGATTATTAGATGTGTTTTAATGATGACTTGGGCTGTATATAATTCTGGCACCTAGGGATTGTCGAATGCTCCTAAAAATAGATTGTGGTGGAAATGTTTATTATAGGGAAATTGACATATTCTCTAGGAAGGACGGGGTGAATGGGCCTACTACATTTTCTACATTGACGACATATACAGGTTTTGATTCTACTTCTGTTAAATCAAGTGGGGCTTCATTGGATTTCTGCTACTGCGGAGATAATCAAATTCTGGGTAGGGGTCAGGAGAAAATTAGTCATAGGTGTTCTTGTGTAATAATTACTGTTGAAAGTGTAGATGATCCGTTTATCAGTAAGACTGAGAATAGAATAACTGCTACATTACTTCATATGAGATTGTCTGTGCTACTGTCCCTAGAGCTCCAGTGAGTGAGTATTTTGAACGTGAAGCTCATCCAGATCTGAGGATGGAATAAATGGCTAGGTGTGATATGGCTAATATAAATAGTATGCCTACATTTATATTAATTAGTGGAAAAGATATGGGAAGAGGAATTCATGTTGTGAGAGCCAGGGTTAAGGCTAGCATTGGGGCAATAATATATAAATTGATGATGTTGATGGTCATAGTGGTCCTTTAATAAATAATGTGAATGCCTCAGCAATGGGTTGTAATAATCCATGGGGGCTGATGATTTTTGGCCCTTTCTGGATTTGTATATAGCCTAGGATTCTCCATTTAGTTAATATGAGGAATGCTATGGTGAATTAAATTGGGTAATTTGTGAAAGAATGTTGATTATAAACATATTCTTAGGAAGAGGACTTGAACCAGTGCAGAAAACGTTTCAGTTTTACATAATTACCGGGCTCTGCCACCGTAACAAACCCTGTTCTACAGTAGGGTATGTATAAGTTAATTGAATGTAGATTATATCATCATTTAGTTTGAAGACATTTTGTAAAGTAAGCCATATTGCTCTTGTCCTTTCATACTGGAAGAAATCTGCAATAGACAGAAATCAACCAGGATGACTCCAGTCTGAACTCAGATCACGTGAGACTTTAATCGTTGAACAAACAGACAATTAATAGCAGTTATACCATTGAAATGTCGTGATCCAGCATCAAGGTCATAAACCATATTGCCCATATGAACTCCAGAATACAATTACACTGTTATCCCTAGTAAAACTTGTTCCGTTGATCAGTGTTTTAGAAGAACAGGTGATAAAGCATTTTGACTAGCTGGTCTAAATTTTAATCACTCAAAGGTGGTTTTATTCTCCAAAAAATAAATGGCTCACCGGCTCAAGGCACACTGGCTTCAGTAGTTGTGGCGCGCAGGCTCAGTAGTTGTGGCCTCTGGCTTAGTTGCTCCGTGGCACGTGGGATCTTCCCGGACCGGGGATGAAACTGGGTCCCCTGCATTGGCAGGCGAATTCTTAACCACTGCATCACCAGGGAAGTCCCAGAATTGCAGTCTCCCTTTTAATATACCTTAAGCCCAAAGAATCCATGGAAAATTGTTACAGAGAATAAGACAATAAAATATTGTAAGGACTGTAACAGAAGAATATAGTACACAGTTCATATAGACACATCCTAAGCAGTTACAAAGTATATTAAAAGGGAGGCTGGAATTTTAAAAGAATAAGATAAATTATACCCACAAACTCCCAATCTTTCCTGAAACGTTGCAATCTGAAACCCTATTGTAGGAAGCAGAAGATTCCAGGAGACATTCTACAAATGAAGGACTCTAAACCCTGTGGGTGGATAAGGAATTCTGGAAGGAAGGTATCCTCACCCAAGGAGAGCAGGTTCCTATACTTCTCTAACATCACATCCCTGTACAATTCCCATTGATCTTGGTCCAGGCCTTCTCACTCTTCTTGAGAGAAATCTATGGCCACATCCGGGAATGTCAGCAGTCCTTGAAATTAAAAGTACACATGCCATGTGGCCACGGGAAGAGTTCATAATGTGACCCAAGAAGAAAACAGCAAGTTAAGAGAACTGGTTTTAATTTAGAAGACTGTCTTCAATTATCCACTAATATATATATATATATATATATTTACAAAGTAACTTTCTCTACCTTATTTCTAACTACAAGAAAAGAGTATGGCATGTGATCCACAAAACCAGTATAGAGACTATACTTGTCTGGAAAAGAAATGATAAAATGATGGTTTCAACACAGGCATATGCATTTTTGAGTGTTTTATTTATATCAAACTGGATAAAATGTGTGTATTTCTCAGACAGAAAAGACATGTCGAGGTAGAAATGTACCTTTCAACTACTCACGGGTACACAAGTACACTGGGGAGACGGTAAAAGTGCAGATTGTGATTCAGTAGGTCCGGTGGGCCTGAGTTCTATTTTTTTAACAAGCTCGTTTTTAACTAGTGATGCCACAGTCTCTGATTCATTAACCACAAGTGTGAATAGCAGAGACATAATTAGAAAGGTAAAAATTCATATTTAATTTTGAACTTAAAGTGTTTTATGGACTTTACACCTTTAATAGAATAGTAAGCACAGCAGCAACAATCATTTGTGAATATTTACTATAGACTGTGTATCTTTCTAACTTTTTTGTGTAGGATTCCAGGAAAAAGGCCTGGGCTGCGGCCACAGTGGGCGTGGCCCCCAGGCCGGGCCGCCCCTCCAGGACCCCCGACGGGGCCCTGCGCTCCTGGCGGCTCCTTCCCCGCCGCCCCCCTCCCTCCCGGAAGGCCTCGGGACAGAGCGGTCCCACCCCCTGCGCCCAGAACGGAGCCCGCGTTTCCGCACAGCTGGGACTCCCGGCTCGGGGTCTCTTCCCTCCGCCGTCACGGAACTGCCCCGGAGCCCGAGGGGAGGGCGGCCTCAACTGAGGTTGCCGGCTCCAGAGGGGCCCCGGCGGCCGAAGCCGCGACAGTCGTGGGGACGGCGGGCCGGGTAAGTGGGCGCCGACCCTCCGCCTGGTCCGGTGCCCGGGCGGCAGCGCAAGACCAGCTTCTGAGGGGCAGGGGTTCGCTGCCACCCGCCACTGCTGTGCAGAAAGAGCGGCCCCCAGCGTCTGGTCCCGGGGAACTTCGGTCCCTCCTCTCGCCCCTGCCCTCGGCCTGGCTCGCGGGGCCTGGTGGGCGTGGGGAGGGGGTCGGCCTGAGCGTCCTGAGGGGAAACGGGGCAAGGGAGGCGCAGGGTCCGGCTGCAGCGTCAGCGCCCCTCCTCCCGACTGCGGGGAAAGCGGCTGAAAACTCCTCCCGAGGCGCGCAGGCCCCTTGTTCAGCCGAGTCTCTCTATGCTTCCTCCTCCCTGAGCTAAAGTACCGGGGGGAGGGGACAGGGCAGGGCAATGGCGCAGGTAATGGGGAACATCAAAAGGTGATTGGTAACTAAGGAAAACCAGCTCTCCTAAAGTGAGGAATGGAGCGCTTTTCTTTGTATGGGAAGATGCAAGAGTTTGGGCTCACTGAAATCCTTCCTTTGATATGCACCTCAGCTCTCTGGGGCCAGCATTCTGTATTTGCATATCCTGAGTGCCTCAGGGCCCGCCGGCTCACATTGGAGGGCTGCAAGTGCTGATGACTGCGACATCCTTTTTTTACTGATATGGCAAGAAATATTACATTTCTCACAGGCTTGAGGGGCAGACAGTGAAAAAGAGTCGGAGAATCTCACTCGGCATGTACTTTGGTTTACATATAGATAATATTTATACTTAACTGTGCTAATAGAGGTTCTCAAGTCCAATCAACTTGTACTACTGCCCTCTATGTATCAATTTCATCAATATCATAAGATAAATGCCTATAGAATTGACTTAATCCATTTAAATAGGATAATGATTTTTAAAGGAAACATCATAGAAATATAACAACAAAACCTTTACCACTAAAGGCTGGGTGTGGAACAACCTAAATAAATGTTCCATTGTTAAAATATTGAAAGATGTATTCAATAGAAATATCAACAAAAATGACAAATAATAAGGGCAGCAGAATGTTGAAATGTTCTACCTTTATCATTCAAGTGGCAGAAAATCATTTATTAGTAGGCACTGGGGGCAGAAGATGCCTGATTTTATATCTTTGTCATATTTGTGCAGTTGTTTCAACAAGTAACTTAAAGACACAATGGAAAAACAAGGAGGTTTGTGCCTGAGATCATGATGATGTGAAACCAGGGACGGCCACCTTGTGTCAGGTGAATTAAGTTTACCTGAGGTAGACCGCAGAGCTCCTGGGAAGCAAGGGTTGGAATTTTTCTGCTGGGTGCCCCTTAGCTTTTGTGACTTGATTGAGTGTGAGTCATGTTTCAGGAAAGACCTGATCACAGGAAAAGGGTGGGAATAGAATGATTTGGGAAGCAGCTAACAACATTCATCACAGCTCACGGCCTGAATGAATTTTAAAGAAACAGGAAAACAAATGCTTCTTATGGAATCAGAGAATGTGAGGGCTGGACAATCCCAGAAAATGAGGAACACTCATCCCATTTTCCAGATGAGAAAACAGAGGTCCAGCAAGGTGAAATCCCTCACCCAAGTTGCACCCGCCTCTCCTTCCCACTACGTGGTTCATGAAAGCAGGACTCTTCCTGTCTTGATCACTGCTGAACCCCAAAAAGGGCCAGGAATCTAGCAGCTGCTCCAAAAATTTTGGTTGACTGTAGGAACAAGGCTATTTCTTTCTTTCTCACTCTTATTCAGGATTGTGCCAAGAACTCCCCAGGCTGCAATGGAATTCGATAAATGTAAATATTAATTGAGTTTTGTTGTGATGAGGACTTAGGCTTTGAAGGTAACAGACTTGGTTCAGATCTTGGTTCTGCCACTCAATAGCTGTTTGGCTTTGGGAAAATTACTAAACCTCTCTGAGATTATTTGCTCCTTTGTAAAGTGGGGATAAATCTATCTGAGCCAGCAGAGCACCTGCATGAGATATGTGCACTAAATATTGGTCTTTCTCACTCTCCTACGGCATCTCTCTGTTCTTCCCAGAGAAGTTGTACAGAAGGATATAGTACTTTTTGAAAATAGTTAACTAATTAATTAATTAATTTGTTTTTGGCTGCGTTGGGTCTTCGTTGCTATGCGCAGCCTTTCTCTAGTTGCGGTAAGCGGCGGCTACTCTTTGTTGTGGTGCACGGGCTTCTCATTGCGGTGGCTTCTCTTGCTGCGCTTGTTGTGGAGCACCGGCTCTAGGCGTGCGGGCTTCAGTAGTTGTGGCCTGCAGGCTCAGTAGTTGTGGTGCATGGGCTTAGCTGCTCCACGGCATGTGGGATCTTCTCTGACCAGGGCTCGAACCCATGTCCCCTGCCTTGGCAGGCAGATTCTTAACTACTGCGCCACCAGGGAAGCCTGATATAGTACTTTTTAAATAGGGGTTTTAATTTATTTCAGATTGTGTACATTTTTCTTGTAGAAAAGATTATTCCACTATAGAAACATAAACACGCAAAGCCACTCCAAATGCAGTATTGTATGTGTTAGATATTATCAGTCACATTTTATAAGTAATTGGGCAAATGCCAAAGCACTAGGTACTGGGGAGTAAGAAGACTCAAATCTGGGGTGCCCCCCACCCCAATTTCAAGAGCAGGGTGTGTTTTTCAAATCCATGTTTCATCTGTTCTTTGTTTCTCATCCATCCTCTGTGTCTGCCTTTCTCAAGAAGGCTCAGATCTTCCGCTTTCACACCCTCCCGGCTGGCTGTGTCCCAGCTCCCGCCCTGGAACCTCTGCATGCCTGGGTGTGCCTGCTCCCCCTGTGCATCACCAGCTTTGCCAGGGAGCTGCTGTATCGTGCACTGCTTGCTGTACCCAGAGTACCTGGACCCTTCTGGTACATGAAGTGCACCCTCATCACCATGTGTGCAGCCCATCCCCTTACCTTATATCCTGCCTCTAAGCCAGGCTTGGGGGTGACTACAGTGTGCATTCAGCTGTGTGAGGTGCTGGGATCAAAGTGAAGTTCCCAACTTTTGAAGTTGCAGGCTTGAGGGGCACACAGTGATTTAAAGTCGGGTCACCTGACTTAAAGGGGGGACTGATTGATTTAAAGCCAAGGCAGCTGACTTAAAGCCTGCGTCCCTCAGCTGCAGGATGAGACCAGCTTTGGCGGTGCACGGGTTCGCTCCAAGCCAGCACTGCTGTTCAGGAAGAGCTTCCAGTAGCGCCTTAGTGCAGGGGAACTTGGTCCGTGGTCTTGCCCCTGCCCTCAGAGGGGGGCCACCTGCTCTTCTGGAGAATCAGGGAGGGGGAAGTGCAGAGCCCCGGCTGGAGTTGCAGCACCCCTTGTCTGAATAATGTAGAAAGGCTGATTTTTATGCTTTAAAAGATTTTACATCACAAAGAAACTAGAAGTGGCTAACAGAACTTATTCAAATCAATTTTACATAGAGACTTTGATATTAAATTTGTATACTAAAATTGGTTTATCCAAATTTTCTCTTTCTTTTTGAGTGAATATTTGTAACATATTTTTGTAGATAATAATTTATCCTAGATATACAAAATTGTGGGAATGGGTACCATTTTTTACCACTTAAATGATTTCTTTTAAAAGAATAGATTGTACACTTTAAATGCCAGTGCTGTGTCTTACATGTTGTTTTTTAATTCCTTGATTTCCAAAACTTATGTTTATTTAATTGATTTCTATCTAATAATCTGTCTCCCCTTTATTGTTTCTTACTTTATATTTTATTGATCTATAGTTAATTTACATTATTATATTAATTTCCGGGGTACAACATAGTGATTCATAAATGTTTAGGTTCTTCTCCATTTATAGTTATTATAAAAGAGTGGCTATATTCCCCGTGCTATATAGTAAATCACTGTAGATTATTGATTCTATACATAGTGGATTGTACCTCAAAATCTCGTACCACTATTTTGCTCTCCACCCTATCTCTCCCTGCTGGTAACCACTAGTCTGTTCTTTAATCTGTGAGTCTGTTTTGTTTTTGTTGTTGTTGTTGTATTCAATTTTTTAGATGCCACGTGTAAGTGATAACATACCATGCTTGTTTTCTCATAACATACCATGCTTTTTTTCTCATAACATACCATGGTTGTTTTCTCTGTGGCTTATCTTACTAAGCATAATACCCTCCAAGTCCATCCATGTTCTTGCAAATGGCAAAATTTCATTTTTTGCTGAAGTCATCATCAAAAATCTTTTTTATCCACTAACCTATTGATGAACACTTAGTTTGACTGTATATCTTGGCTATGGCAAATAACACTGTTATGAACATTGGGGTGCAGTTATTTTTTTTGAAATAGTGTTTTTGTTTTCTTCTGATATACCCAAGAGTGAAATTGCTGGATATTATGGTAGTTCTATTTTTAGTTTTTTGTGGCACCTCCATTCTGCTTTCCACAGTAGCTGCACTACTTCACATTCACATCAAGAGTGTACAAGAGTTTCCCTTTCTCCACATCCTCACTAACCTTTGTTATTTGTGATCTTTTTGATGACAGCCATTCTGACAAGACTGAGGTGATATATTTCATAGTTTTGATTTGCATTTTACTGCCGATTAACTATGTTTAGCATCTTTGTGAGTTCCGGCTGTCTATCTGTATTTTTTCCTTGGAAAAATGTCTATTTAGGTCTTCTCATTTTTTTAAAAAAAAGATTTTGGGTGTTTTTTTGGTATTGAGTTGTATGTGCTGTTTCTGTAGTTTAGCTATGAACCGTTGCTTAGTCATCTTTTTGGTGTTAACCTCTTATCATGTGCAAATATTTTCTCTCCTTCAGCAGGTTGTCTTTTCATTTTGTCTTTGGTTTCCTTTGCTGTGCAAAATCTTTTAAGTTTAGTGAAGTCCCATTTGTTTATTTTTGCTTTTGTTTCATTTGCCTTAGTAGACTGAACCTAAAACTGTTGCTATCATTTATGTTGAAGAATGTTCTATATTTTCCTCTAGGGGTTTTATGGTTTCTGGTCCTACATTTAGGTGTTTATTCAGTTTTGCATTTATTTTATATATGGTGTGCTAAAATAATCTAATTTTATTCTTTTCCATGTAGCTGACCAGTTTTCCTAGTACCACTTATTGAAGAGACAGTTTTTTCTCCATATTGCCTGTTTTGTCATAAATCAATTAAATATAAGTGTGTGGGCTTATTTCCGGGATCTCTATTCTATTCCAGTGATCTTTGTGTCTGTTTTTGCTCTGGTACCTTTCTCTTTGATTACTGTCGCTTTGCAGTATAGTCTGAAGGCAAGGTGCGTGATGCCTCCAGCTCTGTTCTTTCTAAAGATTGTTTGGCTATTTGGGGTCTTTGTGTTCCTATACAAATTTTAAAATTACTTTTTCAAGTTCTGTGCAGATGCTTTGGTATTCTGATAGGGATTGCATTAAATCTGTAGATTGTCTTTGGGAGTATGTTTATTTTAAGAGTATTAATTCTTCCAGTCCATGCACATGCTATATTTTTCCATCTTTTTGTGTTGCATTCAGCTTCTTTCACCAATGGCTGATAGATTTCTGAGCACATGTCTTTTACCTGCTTAGATGTGTTTATTCCTAGGTATCTGATTCTTTTTGATGTGATTGCATATGTTATAGTTTTCTTAATTTTTCTTTCTGACAGCTTTGAGTTTTGTTTTTTCTTCTTTTTCTAATTCCTTCAGGTGTAATGTTAGGTTGTTTATTTGATATTTTTCTTGATTCCTAAGAATAAGCTTGTATCACTATAACTTCCCCCTGTGAACTGCGTTGCCTGTGTCCCATAGATTTTGGATCATTGTGTGTTCATTTTCACTTGTCTTGGGTATTTTTAGAATCCCTCTTTAATTTCTTCAGTGTTCCTTTCTTCCCCTTTTATTCCCTTCATCTGTGATGTGAGGACTATCTTTAATATTATGTATGGATTTCTTTCAGTTTTGTGTGAGTGTGTGTGTGTGTGATTATTTAAGTTGCTGAGCTCTTAATTTCACATGGACACTACCAACCCTGCATTGTTACTCTCCTCCCCCACAGTTACTGAATTTGTCCTTATATTTTACACCTACTTGTTTTGTGTGTCCCTTAACTTCTTATTTTGAATATAGATGATTTTATTACTGTTTTCTTTCATCCTTCCTATTAGCTGTGTACATGGTTGATTTACTACCTTTGTTGAATATTTGCCTTAACCAATGAGGTTTTTCCTTTAGTAAGTTTCCTTTCCTAATTTTTATGTTTCAATCGTGGCCTTTTCTTTTTCACTTAGAAAAGCCCCTTTAAGATTTCTCATAAAGCTGGTTTGGCGATGCTGAGCTCCTTTAGTTTTGCTTCTCTGTAAAACTTTAGATCTCACCATCAAATCTGAAGGAGAGCCTTGCTGGGTAGAGTATTTTTGGTTATGGGCTTTTCCCTTTCATGACTTTAAATATACCATGCCACTCCCTTCTGGCATGCAGAGGTTATCCTGAAAAGTCAGCAGATAACTTTATGCAATTTCCCATGTTTGTAACTTGTTGCTTTTCCTTTGCTCCTTTTAATAGTGTCTTTTTATCTTTTTTTTTCCATTTTAATTACAATGAGTCTTGGTGTGGTCCTCTTTGTGTTGATCCTGTTTTGGCCTTACTGTGTTTACTGGCCTTGGATGTCTGTTTTCTTTCCCAGGTTAGGGAAGTTTTCAGCTCGTATGTCTTCAGGTATGTTCTACACTGCTTTCTCTTCCCTTTTTGCTTCTGGGACCAGTATAATGCAAATATTAGTACACTTGATGTTGTTTCACAAGTCTGTTCAACTTTCCTCATTTCATTTTAATCTATTGTTTTACCGTTCATCTTCAGTGATTGCCAGTACTCTGTCCTTCAGTTTTCTGATTCATTCTTCTGTATCATTTAGTCTACAGTAGTTTCCTTAATGTATTTTTCATTTCGGTTATTGTATTCCTCATCTCTGTTTTGTTGTTCTTTAATGGTCTAACTCTTTAAAAAAATTCTAACTTCTTGCCCTGGTCGTCCGTTCTTTTCCTGAGTTCTTTGATCATCTTTACAGTCATTACCTTGAACTCTTTCTTGAGTAGATTGGCTATCTCCAGTTCACTTAGATCTTCTTCTGAGTTGTTATCTTGTTCCTTCATTTGGATCGTGTTTCTGTGTCACCTCATTTTTCTTAACTTGCTGTTTTTATTGCTATGTATGTAGTAGGTTCGTTATATTTCCTGACCTTGGAGAAGTGGCCTTTTGTAGAAGAGGTCCTATGTGTCCCAGCAGCCCACTGTCCCCTGGTCACTAGAACTATATGTTCTAGGTGTACCCCCTATGTGGGCTGCTTGGGCTCTTCTGTTGTGGTGGGCTGACTACTGTGGGTGGTCTGGTAGGCTTGGCTACCCACAGACTGCTTGTTTGCCAGGCTCTGCCTTGCATGGAGGCTGTCTGTGCTGCTTGGTGAGACTAAATCATAAGGCAGCTGGCTGCACAACTCTGGGGGACACCAAATCTAGTGCTGGTTCACTTATGGGTAGAACTGCAGTCCAGGTGATATCAGGGCTAGTGCCCAGTCACTGGTCCTGGGGCTATATTGGCTACTGGGAGGAAGAGACAGGTCCTGAGTTCTGGCTGCAGGTCCCAGGAGTCACAGAGTTGGTGTTGGATCACTGTTCCAGACACAGCTATCTGCAGGGTCTGGGGTATCCCTAATCTTGTGTTGGCATTCTGATGGGCAGGGTCAGGTCCCAGCTGAGTCCATGGCTGCGTCTGGCTTGCAATTAAGTGGCCTGGTCACACAGGCTGCTGGGCTGTGGTATTCCTGGAGCTGGTGTGTGCTTGTTGGTGTATGAGGCTGATCCCAATGCTCGAGCAGGTTTGCTGTTGGGTAGGTCCAAGCTCCATCCAGTCCCTGTGCAGTTATCACCTGCCGATGGTGAGGCTGACTCCAAGGCCCGAGTAGGCTCACGTGTCAGAGGGGCCAGGGACTCTGGGGCTGGTGCCTGTCCACTGAGGTGTGGAGGCTGGTCCTGGGGCTTTTGGTGGCTGGGCCCATGTCCAGGGGCAGCTGTGCATTGAGAGGGTCTGAAGGCAGCCTGTTTGCTGGTGGGTGGGGCTATGCCCCTGCTCAGTTAGTTGTTTGGCCTGCAGCATCCTAGTACTTGTGTCTATAGTCTGGTGGAAATGGGTAGGGCTAGGTCCTGAGGCTAAAGAGATAGAAGGAGGATTCTGAAATTATGCTTGCTGGTACCAGTGTCCACGAGGTAGAAGGACGTCCCCCAAGTGGCTGCTTACAGTGTCTATGTCCCTGAGGCTGTGCTGTAGTTGCCTCTCGCCTCTCTGAGAGAGTCTCCAAGATCAGGAGGTAGGTGTGACCCGGGATCCTTTCAAATGACTGCTTCTGTTCTGATTCTCGGATCATGTGGGATTTTGTGAGCATCTTTTAAGACTGGAGTCTCTATTTCCCACAACCCTCTGGCTCTCTGGAAAATAAGCACTACTGGTCTTCAAAGCCCAACTTTCTAGGGACTCTTCTTTCCAGCACAGGATCCCTGGACTTGGGAGCCTGATGTTGGCTTCATACCCCTTGCTACCTGGGAGCACCTCTGAAATTGTAATTATTCTCCCATTTGTGGGCCACCCACCTGGTGGTATGGGTCTTGACTCTATTGAGATTTTGCCCTTCCTTTCTGTCTTGTCGAGGTGCCTTCTTTATATCTTTAGCTGTAAAACATCTTTTATGGTAGGTCCCGGCCTTTTTCATCAAGGGCTGTTCTGTAAACAGTTGTGACTTTGGTGTGCCCATGAGAGGCATCAAGCTCTGGGTCTTTGAATGCTACCGCGTTGCACAATCTCTCTACTTCATTCTTAAATCATATTATTTAAGTTTTCTTAGTATCTTATTTGATTAGCGACAGTTTGAAATTTATTATCACTCATGTTTACTTCGCCTGTTTAAAGAAATTGAATAGTGCATTCATTCATTTTGAAATGAAGGTAGTGACCTGCGAATTTCCATACCTCAAAAATCAAGGGTAGGACAAAAGCCTTTTCTACCTGTGTTAACCTCAAACTCTGCACCCCACCCCAGCCTGGGGATTAACCTCTTGCACCCATGCTCACCTTCTGTTTTCAGACCGTTAACCATCATTGCATCTGTATGTGTGTTGACAAAGTGAACTCTAGTCTTTGCAGTTTTTGTGTTTTGTTTTTTGGTTTAGGGAACAGTCCTACTATCAATGTACATTTAATGCTCTGCTGAAGTTCATATATAAACTTGTCAAGCACATTACCAGAATTGGAATTGCTTGTATATACACTTTGATACATTTTAGAGATGATGGTAGAACAGAAGTAAATTGTATTTCAAATCCCACAATATTCTCACACCATGAAAACCCTTCCCTGTTTAATATATTTGTGTGTAGTTTATCTTTATGCCCATACTATATTTCCCAGAGATGGGTAAGTGTTATGTTTCTTGCTAGCACATTTACCGTGTTGTTCAAAGTCAGGCGTTTACTGGTTTTAGCATGATCCTATTTCCATGAACTTGCAAATACAAGATCTTCTCTCACACTGTCTTTTACTCCCTGCTGTTTTATATTGCCCTCCTAATTCTCAGTCCTGGTCTTTCTTTATGTTCTTCATCAACCTGGATAGGTTATACTATTTTCTCCCTTATTCAAGACCAATAGAATAGAATAGAACACCCAGAAATAAACCCTGATATATGGCCAAATGATTTTTGCCAAGTTGCCAAGACTTTTCAAAGTAGAAAGGATAGTATTTTCAACAAATGGTGCTGAGAAGTCTTGTGGTCAACATGCAAAAGAAGGAAGATGGACCCTTACCTAACATCATATGCAAAAATTAATGAAAACGTATCACGAAACTAAATATGAGACCTAATAAAATAAAAAGTCTTAGAAGAAGACACAGGACAAGAGCTTCATGACATTGGATTTGGCAGCGTTTTCCTCAATATGAAACGAAGGAACAACAAAGGTACAGCTAACAAAAAAATAAACAATTTGCAGTACATAATTTTAAAAAAATGTGTATCAAAGAAATGTAAACAGAATAAAATGGCAACCCACAAGATGGGAGAAAATATTTGAAAGCCATCTATCTGACAAGAGATTTCTATTCAGAATATACAGAGAACTCCTACACTTCAAGAAAAAGCAAACACCCTGATTCAAAAATGGATGAAAGACTTGAATAGATGGTTCTTCAAAAAGATGTACAAATGACTAAGCATTTGAATAGGTGCTCCATATCACTAAATGCATGTTTATATATTCGTGTGCATGCATACACACACAAGCACACACACACATACACAAGCAGGAAACAAGTATTAGTGAGGATGTGAGGGAGTTGGAACCATTGTGCTATGTCAGTGGGAATGTAGAATGATACAGCTGCTTTGCAAAAGAGTATGGCAATTTTTCAGATATTGAAAAATAGAATTACTACATGATCCAGGAATTTTACTATGAGGTATACCCAAAGGAATTGAAATCAGGGTCTTAAAGAAATATTTGTACTCCAGTGTTTAGAGCAGTAATAATCACAGTAGCTAAAATATGAAAGCAACCTAAGTGTTCATCCACTAGTTCCTGGATAAGCAAAGTGTGGTATACCCATATAATACAATATTATTCAGTCTTAAGAAGGAAAAGATCTAAGAATATGCTACAACATGGATGAATCTTGAGGAAATTTAGCTACCAAAAATGCCATTTTGGTGACTTTTAGTGAGTCATAACAATACAACTACTTATTTCAATTATATGGGGTACTTAGTGTAGTCAAAACCATAGAAATTAGGAGGGTAATGATGTTTTTCAGGTGGTTATGGAACAAAAAGGAAAGTTATGTTTAAAGGATACAGAGTTACAGTTTTAAAACATAGAAAAGAATTAGAAAGATAAATGGTGATGTTGATCGCCCAATAATATGAATGTATTTAATATCACTGAACGGTGCACTTTATAGTAATTAACATGTTATATTTTATGTTATTTGATTTTACCAACATACAAAATTGGGAAAGAATGTAATATCAGGAAAGGGAGTGGACCTGGGATAGAGCAGAGAGTAATCAGAAGGGTGAGACACTGCATATGTTGAAGAAGAAGAGCTGAGAGTCTTCATTGGCCAGAAGAGAGTTTATAAAAAAGAAAAAAAAATTACTCTGAGGGTGTATTAGATAGATATCTGTGGCTGTACTGCTATCTCCCATGGTTTATCTTAAAGAGTCTTTAATAAATTCCATAAGGCTTGCTGAGGCTTTTTTAAAAACTGGATTCCCTAGGAGATAATTAGAGGGTGGTACTTAAGTCTATGTCTAGGTTGACAGATTTTGCAGGGAAGACGAACCTGAGAACAGTGGAGGTCTTAAGAGTGTAAGTACATGGAAATTAGAAAAAAAATAATAAAGGGAATTAGGAAAACTTTGGACTTCGAAGGTCATGTATTATTACTGAGTCAGACCTGAGGTTTCTAAGGAGTTATATACACAGTTGTTATTTGGATTACTTGTTGATAAAGATAAGTGGAACAACTAGAGTCGTTCCCAAGTGTAGGTAAGATATAATGAGAGGATGGAGGTGGAAAGTAGGGAGGCCCAGAGAGAAGTGGGAAGGTCATATTGGGCCAAGATGGCGGTAATATCCAGCAGAACAGATGGCAGGACAGACTATGGATTCATCTCTTTTATTTCGGCTCCCCCCCTCATCCTTAATAATTCTTTGGGAATATTTCATGGCTCTGTGATGCAGGTACAGAATTCGAGTGAGGAGTGTCCAGCTGTCTGAGTCCTCAGTGTGCTTCACGTGATGGAGAACTATTGCTTCTTTATGAGAAGAGTTAGTACCTCGTAGCTAAGCTTAAGCTGGAGCTTATGCAATATTGATTCCATTTTATGTATACTGTTGGCATGGAGGTTCCTCCTCCTCTTTTCTTGACCATTATGAAATGAATCTATATTTCACAATATTTGGGTATATCAGATAAATACATTAAGTAAAGGTATCTTATATATTGCTCCCTGCATAGTTTGCTCTTTCTTGTTTCTCTTTTACCTTTACTAAATTAGCACAGGGAGAGACCTTGAAATGTTCTAATCAGGAGAGATTAGAACATCATATTTCTAGAGAGGTTGGTTGGACAGAGCAGGAGTCCCAGTGAGAATCCAAGCTTCTGTTTCTACTTGGAAGTGTACCTGTATAGAGTAGAGGGCTCCAGGAAATATCCTAGAATATTCCAATGTCCCTGCAGGAGATCATTAAGAGAGGCAGGATCTGGTACCAGATCAGTGTACTATGACATGTTTGTCAGTCATCTGATGTGAGATTCTCAGAGCCAATCCCATATGGTAGGGCTGAGTGCAGAGTGATGAAGAACCTGTGAAAGCCTTTGATTGCATGTTAAAGATGAAGCTCTGATTTCGGGGGAAGATTTTCTTACCTGACTGAATGTCACCCTTCTGTGGGGATGAGATTCTGTGCTTTTCCTCTGTTGATGACCACTGACTGAAAATCATTAGAGGATCATGTCTAGAAAGCATTCTTTATTTAATTTCTTAAAGAAGAAAACATAGAAAACATTTTTATCCACTTTCAAATTGAGGATCAAGGAGATGACATCAGTGAAAATGTCAGAGTAGGGATCTCTGGCTTGTGTCCATCCCCAGAAACACTGACATACGTGGTAAAACCTGTCAAAATGATCTTATCAACACATGTAAGTTTTCTTTTCTTTTCACCCTGTAGATTTATCTTTCATTGAAACTTTACTTACTACAGGATGTGGAGAATAAACAAGGAAGTAGAAACTGTATTTCCTGATGAGAGAATCACTAAGTCACATTAGCTGTTCTGAGCTCTGTCTTACTCATCGTGACTCTAATTAAAACAAACAAACAAACAAAACACTTTTTTTTGTAAGTCAGTTCTGACATTTCCTCGTTAAAGACAAGGTAACAGATACAGACTTAGATCTACCAGAATTGAGCAAACTTTTGATTGTACCTGTGTTGAATATATGAGCGTGACCTGCTACAAATCTTCATTATACTTATTGCCACAACTGACAAATTCCCTTTTTCCACTCCTGATATGTTGCATGTAAGGAATGCATAGGTCACTAACACCAGCTGGTCACAGGTAAACTCTGCCACATGGACTACTGCATGTTTTCCTGCTGGAAGACCACACATTCTCGAGTATCATGCCTGCAGAGTATCTGGGCTCTTCTCTTTTTCTGGATGAAGGTTAGATAATCACCTAATTTTATGAGAAATATATAAATTGTATTTGCATATTGTTCAGGTTTTTATTTATCCATTCTCTTTCAAGTCCTAAGTGCAAATATTAAAGTGATTTCCAAGAGGGTGGTAAATAAGACAGCTACGTTTATGCTCCAAAATTAGCAATAAATCATAATACAATTGTAAATGCATTAATGTGTGATTAATATGTAGATACTTATGTAAATGCAAGTTTAGTAATGCTTTGTGGAGAGCTTCAGAATCTAGGTATTAAAAAAAAAAGAAGAAGGAGTTCTTGAAACTCTCAGGGAATTATAGAGAAGTCTTTGTGTCTATAAATATCATTCTGAAATAATGCATATTCTCAGAAATAAACTAGGCATAATATTGTAGGAAAAAACTTCATGAAATGAAAGAGCATGTGAGATGGCCATACAAGAAAAAGAATATTCTCAGAGAATAATGAAGAGTGTGGAGTTCAGCAGAAGGGTCATACACATTCAGAGAGCAAAACTTTGGAGAGCCTAATTGTGAGTTCCTCATATTTCATGTTTGGAGACACGGTAGTCATTTGAAATATGATGTTATAAGATGACGTTAACATACTTAAATACTTTCGTTTAGAAATGACCACTTAGAACCAGAATAAATGAAAGAGAGCACAAAATTATGTTTATGTTGATTTTTAAAGACCTCAGGTGAGTGCTGATTATTTTAAAATACCTGATGTCTTTCACTGCAAAGTTAAGGAGCTGTTACAGTGGAGGATTACTGGACTGAATGTCAATATTATGACATAGTATGAGTGTGTTTCGTGTTTGGTAATTGCAATCATTGTTGCTTTTGTTGTGGTCATCCATTTACAATGCTTGGTGTCAGTTGATTTATCTCTTGTAAAAATAAAATACAGTCTGTGTGTGTGAAAAAAAAATACATGATGTCTTGACTAAAGTTGTATGGAATTTGAGATCTGGAAAAAAGCATTTCCTTTCTGTAATGCTAGGATGCTAATTGGACATTTTTGCAAGAAAGAGATTTCAGGATGCAAATCTCATGTCTCTAAGGTGGGAAGTCAGTTCATGGCGGAACATTCTATTAAACTTGTGTGAGTGGAGAAATATTTCTTTGGAAGGAAGAGGTCACGAATCCCTTTTTAATAGTTAGTGGTTTATAGTATACCGAATGAGCAAAATGGCTATTTCTGAACTTTAGAAAAAAATAATATAGTTTTTCTGCATTTATAATATGAAGCTGATGTAAAATATCAAAAATTCTTTATTTTGAAAAGCAATGTAATCAATTTGACATAATTCATATATATTGAACCTGTGGTACACACACACAATAAAACTTACATTCAGAAAATTTTTTGCACTTAAGAAATATTTTCAAGTGTAGTTGATTTACAATGTTGTGGGTTTTTAAAATACATGTTTATTGGAGTATAATTGCTTTATAACACTGTATTAGTTTCTGCTTTACAACAAAGTGAATCAGCTATATGTATACATATATTCCCCATATCCCCCCCTCTTGAGCCTCCCTCCCTCCCTCCCTATCCCACCCCTCTGGGGGACATAAAGCACCGAGCTGATCTCCCTGTGCTATGCGGCAGCTTACCACTAGCTATTTTACATTTTGTAGTGTATATATGTCAGTGCTGCTCTCTCACTACGTCCCTGTCTCCCCTTCCCCCCTGTGTCCTTAAGTCCGTTCTCTACATCTGTGTCTCTATTCCTGCCCTGTCACTAGGTTCGTCAGTACCATTTTTCAAGATTCCATATATATGTGTTAGCGTACGGTATTTGTTTTTCTCTTTCTGACTTACTTCACTCTGTATGACAGACTCTAGGTCCAACCACCTCACTACAAATAACTCAATTTTGTTCCTTTTTATGGCTGAGTAATACTCCATTGTGTAAATGTGACACATCTTCTTTATATATTCATCTGTTGATGGACATTTAGGTTGCTTCTATGTCCTGGCTATTGTAAATAATGCTACAGTGAACATTGTGGTACATGTATCTTTTTGAATTATGGTTTTCTCCGGGTATATGCCCAGTAGTGGGATTGCTGGGTCATATGGTAGTTCTGTTTTTAGCTTTTAAGGAATCTCTATACTGTTCTCCGTAGTAGCTGTATCAGTTTACATTCCCACCAACAGTTCAGGAGGGTTCCCTTTTCTCCACACCCTCTGCAGCCTTTATACATTGTTGTATTAATTTCTGCTGTGCAGCAAAGTGATTCAGTTTTATATATATAGATAGATAGACAGATAGATATCTATATCTATCTATCTCTCTATATATATCTATATATATATATATGTATATATATATATATATATATATTCTTTTCCATTATGGTTTATCACAAGATATTGAATATAGTTTCCTGTGCTATACAGTAGGTCTTTGTGGGTTGTCCATCCTATGTAGAATAGTTTGCTTCTGCTATTCCAAAACTCCCAATCTTTCCTTCACTCTCTCCTTGGCAACCACAACTCTGTTTTCTATATCTGTGTGTTTGTTTCTATTTCACTGACATGTTCATTTGTGTCCTGTTTTCGATTCCACATATAAGTGATATTATATGGTATTTGTCTTTCTCTCTCTGACTTACTTCACTTAGTATCATTATCTCTAGGTCCATCCATGTTGCTGCAAATGGCATTATTTCATTCTTTTTTATGTCTGAGTAATATCTATTGTATACGTATACCACACTTCTTTATACATTCATTTTTCAATGAACATTTAGGTTGTTTCCATGTCTTGGCTATTATAAATAGTGTTGCTATGAACATAGGGTTTCATGTATCTTTTTGAATTATAGTTTTGTCTAGATATATGTCCACAAGTGGGATTGCTAGATCATATGGCAACTCTCTTTATAGTTTTTTTGAGGAACCTCCATACTGTTTTCCATAGTGGCTGCACCAACTTACATGGCCACCGACAGTGTAGAAGGGTTCCCTTTTCTCCATAACCCCTCCAGCATTTGTTAACTGTAGATTTTTTTTAATGATGGCCATTCTGATCAGTGTGAAGTGATACCTCATTGTAATTTGGATTTGCGTTTCTCTAATAATTAGTGATGATGAGCATCTTTTCATGTGCCTATTGGCTATCTGTATGTCTTCTTTGGAGAAATGTTTACTTAGATCTTCTACCCATTTTTCCATTGAGTTATTTGTTATTTTGTTATTGAGTTGTATGAGCTGTTTGTATAGTTTGGAAATTAAGTCCTTGTCAGTCTCATCATTTGCTAATATTTTCTCCCAGTCCATAGGTTGTATTTTCATTTTGATTATGGTTTCCTTTGCTGTGCAAAAGCTTATAAGTTTGATTAGTTCCTGTTTCTTTTTTGCTTTTACAGTAAGTCCCCTACATATGAAGAAGTTCTGTTCCAAGAGTGCGTTTGTAAGTCCAATTTGTTTGTAAGTCCAACAAAGTTCGCCTAGGTACCCAAATTACACAGTCGGCTATATGGTATGGTACCGTAATAGGTTTATAATACTTTTCACGCAAACAATACATAAAAAACAAGCACAAAAACAAAGAAAACATTTTTAATCTTACTGTACAGTAACTTGAAAAGTACAGTAATACAGTACAACAGCTGGGATACTCGGGCTGGCATCGAGGGAACAGGAGAGAAGAGTTACTGATTGGAGGAGGGAGAGGAGGTGGGAGATGGTAGAGGTGAAGGATTATCAGCAGTAGGAGACAGAGGGCAAGCTGCAATTTCACTCATACCTGACGTTGATGGCAAAGGTTCTGGTTCCTTGCTGGATTTAATTCTATCTACCCTCTTGAAAGAATGATCCATTGATGTCTGGGCAGTAGCTCTTTTTTTCTCATCATAGATGACAAGGTAGCACTGGATTGCATTCTGAATGGCTGCTGCCACCTTTGGGTCCCATTCTAGGTTCGGGTCCTGTGCCTCAAAAGCTAACAGTGCTTCCTCAAATAACGAAGATTCGCTTGCCATTTTCTGTGTCGTGAATCTCTTCAGTTCTTCAGTTACTTCTTCTTCCTCCTGTCCCTCTTCATCCTTTCTCTGGGCCTCCAATTCCGTCAGCAAGCTCCTCATGTTGCACAGCAAGGAGTTCAATGAAATCGTCCTCTTGCAGATCTAGCTCCAGCTTCTCGCTTACGTTGCTGAAGACCTCTTCGGACTTCTGATCTACCTTCTCAAATCCACAAAAATCATGAACAAACTGTGGGCAAAGGTTCTTCCAAACCCCATTCATGGTGACCGCCATACCCTCACACCATGCAAAGTCAATGTTTTTTATGGTCTTGTAGATGTTATAGTCCTTCTAAAGTTGTCCCTAGGTTGTTCCTGATTTGTCACTTACCTTTACTGCCTGACAAAAAGTGTGACATAAATAATATTTCTTGAAAGTCGCTATAACTCCCTGGTCCATAGGTTGGATGAGCAACGTAGTATTCGGTGACAGATGCAGTACTTTGACGTTGGGATGAAAGTCATCCATGAATGGGGGGTGGCCCAGAGCATAGTCGAGCAGCAATAGAATGTTTTGCTGGAATGTCCTTCTCCAAGCAATATTTCTCTACATCTGGGATAAAGTGGTGGCAAAACCAGTCCTGGAACGTGGCCTGTGTAATCCAGGATTTGGGGTTACGCTTCCACACAACAGGAAGAGAGCCCTTGGCTATGTTTTTAAGGGTTCTTGGGTTCTGTGAATGATAAACTAAGAGAGGTTTCAGCTTCAATTCACCGGAAGCATTGCCACCAAACAACAGTTAGCCTATCCTTTGCTGCTTTACAGCCCGGCATCAACTTTTCCTCCTTACTGATGTAACTTCGGTCTGGCATCTTCTTCCAGTACAGTTGTGTCTCATCCACATTAAAAACCTGGTTGGGTAAATATACACTATCATCAATAATTTCTCAAAGTGTTTCCGGAAGTTCCTGGACAGCTACCCTATCTGCACTTGCTGCCTCTCCACTTACTTTTACATTGTGAAGGTTGGCTCTAGCCTTGAACCGATGAAACCAGCCATGGCTGGCATTGAAAGATGTGCCCTCTGATTCTTTGCCTTGTTTCTTCTTCAAGTCTTCATAAAGGCTTTTAGCTTTCTCTTGAATCAGCGTTAAGTTGAGCAGGACTCAGCGCTGATGTTGATCCTGCATCCGCACACTGAGAAGTTTCTCCATCTCCTCCATCACTTTCCCATGCTTCTTCAATATTTTGTCAACATCGTCGGCGCAGCAGACTTCACATGTTCCATGATCTTGTCCTTGTTCTTTAGATTCGTGCCAATGATTGAATGATTCATGTTATAAGAATGAGCGATGTCTAACATCTTTTTGCCTCGCTCCACTCTCTCAATTACTTTCACTTTTGTTTCCATCATTATCGCTTGGCGCTTCTTAACAGTACCAGCTACATCACCTCTGCTTTTACGCTTGCTTCCAGACATCTTGGGCTTGAAATAAAGGTACTGTACTACTGTACTCTATACAGTACTGTAAAGTACACAAAAGCACAACCACATATAGAGGAAGCACGCACGTGACAATGTATGCCAGACACGTGAACTAACTTACATGATAGGACATGCGAATGGACGTTTGCATCTTTGAAAGTTTGCAACTTGAATGTTCGTATGTAGGTGACTTACTGTATTTGTACTGCCTAAGGAGAACTACCTAGGAAAACTTTGGTATGACTTATGTCAGAGAATGTTTTGCTTATGTTGTCTTCTAGGAGTTATAAGGTGTTCTATCTTATATTTAAGCATATAAGCCGTTTTGAGTTTATTTTTGTGTATGGTGTGAGGGTATGTTCTGACTTCACTGATTTGCATACGGCTCTCCAACTTTCAAAACACCACTTGCTGAAGAGACAATCTTTTCCCCATTGTATATTCTTGCCTCCTCTGTCAAAGGTTAATTGACCATAGGTGTGTGGGTTTATTTCTTAGCTCTCTATTCTATTCCATTGATCCATGTATCTCTTTCTGTGCCAATACCATGCGGCTTTGATTACTGTAACTTTGTAGTATTGTCTGAAGTTTAGGAGGGTTATGCCTCCTGCTTTGTTCTTTTTCCTGGGGATTGTGTTGACATTTCTGACTTTTTATGGTTCCAGATACATTTTAGGATTATTTGGTCTAGTTCTGGGGAAAATGTCATGGGTAATTTGATAGGGATCACATTAAATCTGTAGATTGCTTTGGGTAGTATAGCCATTTTAACAGTATTAATTCTTCCCATCCAAGAGCGTGGGATGTCTTTCCATTCCTTTGAATCATCTTCAGTTTCCTTTACTAATGTTTTGTAGTTCTCAGCATATAAATCTTTCACCTCCTTGGTGAGGTTTATTCCTAAGCATTTTATTTTTTTGATGCCATTTAAAAAAGGATTGCTTGTTTACATTTCCTTTCTGTTATTTCATTGTTAGTGTAAAGAAATGCAACCAGGGACTTCCCTGGTGGCTCTGTGGTTGAGAATCTGCCTGCCAATACAGGGGACACGGGTTTGAGCCCTGGTGCAGGAAGATCTCACATGCCGTGGAGCAACTAAACCTGTGTGCCACAACTACTTAGCCTGCACTCTAGAGCCTGTGAGCCACAACTACTGAGCCCATGTGCCACAACTACTTAAGCCCACGTACCTAGAGCCCGTGCTCCGCAACAAGAGAAGCCACTGCAATGAGAAGCCTGTGTACCACAACGAAGACTAGCTCCCACTGGCCACAACTAGAGAAAGCCCGTGCACAGCAATGAAGACCCAATGCAGCCAAAATAAATTAAAAAAAAAAAAGAAAACCCAAGAAATACAACCAAGTTTTGTATGTTAATCTTGTATCCTGCTACTTTGCTGAACTTGTTTATCAGTTCTAGTAGTGTTTGTGTGGAATTTTTAGGGTTTCCTTTATATATATTAGCATGTCATCTGCATATAATGACAACTTTACCTCTTTCCTTCCAATTTGGTTAGATTTTATTTCTTTTTCTTGTCTGATTGTTGTGGCTAGGACTTCCAATACTATGTTGAAGAGAAGAGGTGAGAGTGGGCATCCTTGTCTTGTTCCAGATTTTAGTGGGAAGGCTTTCAGCTTATGAACATTGAGTATTATATTGGCTGTGGGTTTGTCATAAATAGCTTTTATTATGTTGAGATATGTTTCCTCTATAACCACTTTGGTAAGTGTTTTTATCATGAATGGATGTTGAAGTTTTTCAAATGCTTTTTCGGCATCTATTGAGATGATCATTTGTTTTGTGGTTTTCCTTTGTTGATGGGGTGTATCATGTTGATTGATTTGCATGTGTTGAAACAACTTTGTGACACCGGGGTGAATCAAATTTGGTCATGGGGTATGATCCTCTTATGTGTTGTCAGATTCGGTTTTCTAATATTCAGTTGAGAATTTTTGCATCTATATTTATGAAAGATACTGGCCTGCAGTTTTCTTTTTTGGTAGTGTCTTTCTCTGTGTTTTTTTTTAAAGTCTTTATTGAATTTGTTCCAATATTGCTTCTGTTTTATGTTTTGGTTTCTTGTTTGTGAGGCATGTGGGATCTTAGCTCCACCACCAGGGATCAAACCCGCACCCCCTGCACTGGAAGGCGAAATCTTAACTGCTGGACCACCAGAAAAGTCCCCATCTGTTTTATTTTGTTTTTTTTTAAAGTAAATTTCTTTCTTTCTTTATTTTTGGATGCATTGGGCGTTCGTTGCTGTGCTCGGGCTCTCTCTAGTTGCGGCGAACGGGGGCTACTCTTCATTGTGGTATGCAGGCTGTTCATTGCGGTGGCTTCTTTTGTTGCAGATCATGGGCTGTAGGTGCGCGGGCTTCAACAGTTGTGGCTATCAGGCTCAGTAGCTGTGGCTCATGGGCTGTAGAGCGCAGGCTTAGTAGTTGTGGCACACAGGCTTAGTTGCTCTGCGGCATGTGGGATCTTCCTGGACCAGGGCTCGAACCTATGTCCCCTGCATTGGCAGACGGATTCTTAATCACTGTGTCACCAGGGAAGTCCCCCCCCCATCTGTTTTTGATATCGGGGTGATGGTGGCGTCGTAGAATGTCTTTGGAAGTATTCCTTACTCTTCAATCTTTTGAAGAGTTTGAGAAGAATCAGTGTAAGTTCTGCTTTGTATATTTGGTAGAATTTGCCTGTGAAACCATCTGATCCTGGACTTTTGTTGGTAGGGAGTTTTTTTTAAATTACAGATTCTATTTTTTTAAAAATTTTATTTATTTATTTATTTATTTATTTTTGGCTGTGTTGGGTCTTCGTTTCTGTGCGAGGGCTTTCTCTAGTTGCGGCGAGTGGGGGCCACTCTTCATCGCAGTGCATGGGCCTCTCACTATCGTGGCCTGTCTTGTTGCGGAGCACGGGCTCCAGACGCGCAGGCTCATTAGTTGTGGCTCACGGGCGCAGTTGCTCCGCAGCATGTGGGATCTTCCCAGACCAGGGCTTGAACCCGTGTCCCCTGCATTGGCAGGCAGATTCTCAACCACTGCGCCACCAGGGAAGCCCTCTATTTTGCTTTTAGTGATCAGTATGTTCAAATTATCTATTTCTTCTTGATTCAGTTTTGTTCGGCTGTAAAAAAACAACATATATTTTTAGGTTATGTTAGCACCTAAATACTTACCATGTATTAGACCACAAAAGAGCGAAGAAAAAAATATTAAAATATTTTTTCAAATAGAAAAAGTATTGACATATTTTTAAGAAATTGGGATGATATACTAATTACAATAATGACAAATTGTTCTGAACTTAAAGACTACTTTATCTAAGATGCATATTATATGCTTATTGTTTTATTGTTTTTAAATACATGGAATATTTTCTCCTTTCTAATGTAATTCTTTTATTTTACCTGTATATTGTGAAAAAAGTTTAGTTGCACATAATATAAAAAATTACACTTTAATAGGAGATATTAATCCATTTACATTTACTATAGTACTGAAAATACTTAGGTTTAGAGTTACCATGTCATTGAGTGCTCTTGTTTATTTATTTATTTTTAAAAGAGATTTAATTTGGGGGGCATAAATTATTTATTTATTTATTTTTAACATCTTTATTGGACTATAATTGCTTTACAATGGTGTGTTAGTTTCTGCTTTATAACAAAGTGAATCAGATATACATATCCATATATCCCCATATCTCCTCCCTCTTGCGTCTCCCTCCCACCCTCCCTATCCCACTCCTCTAAGTGGTCACAAAGCACTGAGCTGATCTCCCTGTGCTATGCAGCTGTTTCCTAATAGCTATCTATTTTACATTTGGTAGTATATATGTCCATGCCACTCTCTCACTTCGTCCCAGCTTACCCTTCCCCCTCCCCATGTCCTCAAGTCCATTCTCTATGTTTGCATCTTTATTCCTGTCCTGTCCCTAGGTTCTTCCCAACCATTTTTTTTTCTTTTTTTTTTAGATTCCATATATATGTGTTAGCATACAGTATTTGTTTTTCTCTTTCTGACTTACTTCACTGTGTATGACAGACTCTAGGTCCATCCACCTCACTACAAATAACTCAATTTCATTACTTTTATGGCTGAGTAATATTCCATTTTATATTGAAGATGTGCAATATCTTCTTTATCCATTCATCAGTTGATGGACACTTAGGTTGCTTCCATGTCCTGGCTATTGCAAATAGAGCTGCAATGAACATTGTGGAACATGACTCCTTTTGAATTATAGTTTTCTCCAGGTATATGCCCAGTAGTGGGATTGCTGTGTCATATGGTAGTTCTATTTTTAGTTTTTTAAGGAACCTCCATACTGTTCTCGATAGTGGCTGTATCAATTTACACTCCCACCAATGGTGCAAGAGGGTTCCCTTTTCTCCACACCTCTGCAGCATTTATTCTTTGTAGATTTTTTTGATGATGGCCATTCTTACCTGTGTGTTGTGATACCTCATAGTAATTTTGATTTGCATTTCTCTAATGATCAGTGATGTTGAGCATTCTTTCATGTGTTTGTTGGCAATCTGTATATCTTCTTTGGAGAAATGTCTATTTAGGTCTTCTGCCCATTTATGGATTGAGTTGTTTTTTTTTTGACATTGATCTGCATGGGCTGCTTGTAAAGTTTGGAGATTAATCCTTTGTCAGTTGCTTCGTTGGCAAATATTTTCTCCCATTCTGAGGGTTGTCTTTTCATTTTGTTTACGTTTTCCTTTGCTGTGCAAAAGCTTTTAAGTCTCCTTAGGTCTTATTTGTTTATGTTTTTTTAAAATTTCCATTTTTCTAGGAGGTGGGTCAAAAAGGATCTTGCTGTGATTGATGTCATAGAGTGTTCTGCCTATGTTTTCCTCTAAGAGTTTTATAGTGTCTGGCCTTACATTTAGGTCTTTAATCCATTTTGAGTTTATTTTTGTGTATGGTGTTAGGGATTCTTCTAATTTCATTCTTCTACCTGTAGCTGTCCAGTTTTCCCAGCACCACATATTGAAGAGGCTGTGATTTCTCCATTGTATATTCTTGCCTCCTTTATCAAAAATATGGTGACCATATGTGTATGGGTTTATGTCTGGGCTTTCTCTCCTGTTCCACTGATCTATATTTCTGTTTTTGTGCCAGTACCATACTGTCTTGACTACTGTAGCTTTGTAGTATTATCTGAAGTCAGGGAGCCTGATTCCTCCAGCTCTGTTTTTCTTCTCAAGATTGCTTTGGCTGTTCGGGGTCTTTTGTGTTTCCATACAAATAGTGAAATTTTTTTGTTCTAGTTCTCTGAAAAATTCCATTGGTAGTTAGGGATTGCACTGAATCTGTAGATTGCTTTGGGTAGTAGAGTCATTTTCACAATGTTTATTCTTCCAATCCAAGAACATGGTATATCTCTCTATCTGTTTGTGTCATCTTTGATTTCTTTCATCAGTGTCTTATAGTTTGTTGAGTAAACGTCTTTTGTCTCCTTAGGTAGGTTTATTCCTAGGTATTTTATTCTTTTTGTTGCAGTGGTAAATGGGAGTGTTTCCTTAATTTCTCTTTCAGATTTTTCATCTTTAGTGTATAGGAATGAAAGAGATATCTGTACATTAATTTTGTATCCTGCAACCTTACCAGATTCATTGATTAACTCTAGTAGGTTTCTGGTAGCATCTTTAGGATTCTCTATGTATAGTATCATGTCATCTGCAAACAGTGAGAGCTTAACTTCTTCTTTTCCAATTTGGATTCCTTTTATTTCTTTTTCTTCTCTGATTGCTGTAGCTAAAAATTCCAAAATTGTGTGGAATAATAGTGGTGAGAGTGGGCAACCTTGTCTTGTTCCTGATCTTGGTGGAAATAGTTTCACTTTTTCACCATTGAGAACAATGTTGGCTGTAGGTTTGTCATATATGGCCTTTATTATGTTGAGGAAAGTTCCCTCTATGCCGACTTTCTGGAGGGTTTTTATCATAAATGGGTGTTTAATATTGTTGGAAGCATTTTCTGCATCTATTGAGATGACCATATGGTTTTTATCCTTCAGTTGTTTAATATGGTGTATCACATTGATTTGCATGTATTGAAGAATCCTTGCATCTCTGGGAGAAACCCCACTTGATCATGGTGTATGATCCTTTTAAGGCGCTGTTGGATTCTGTTTGCTAGTATTGTGCAGTGGATTTTTGCAGCTATGTTCATCAGTGATATTGTCCTGTAGTTTTCTTTCTTTGTGACATCTTTGTCTGGTTTTGGTGTCAGGGAGATGGTGGTCTCATAGAATAAGTTTGGGAGAGTTCCTCCCTCTGCTATATTTTGGAAGAGTTTGAGAAGGATAGGTGTTAACTCTTCTCTAAATGTTTGATAGAATTTGCCTGTGAAGCCATCTGGTCCTGGGCTTTTGTTTGTTGGAAGATTTTTAATCACAGTCTCAATTTCAGTGCTTGGGATTGGTTTGTTTATAGTTTCTATTTCTTCCTGGTTCAGTCTTGGAAGGTTGTGCTTTTCTAAG
The DNA here is from genome assembly GCF_028564815.1 of Eubalaena glacialis. Lineage (NCBI taxonomy): Eukaryota > Metazoa > Chordata > Mammalia > Artiodactyla > Balaenidae > Eubalaena > Eubalaena glacialis. The sequence continues at coordinate 136,106 of NW_026871467.1, forward strand.
AATTTGTCCATTTCTTCCAGGTTGTCCATTTTATTGGCATATAGTTGCTTGCAGTAATCTCTCATGATCCTTTGTATTTCTGCAGTGTCAGTGGTTACTTCTCCTTTTTCATTTGTAATTCTATTGATTTGAGTCTTCTCCTTTTTTTTCTTGATGAGTCTGGCTAATGGTTTATCAATTTTGTTTATCTTCTCAAAGAACCAGCTTTTAGTTTTTTTGATCTTTGCTGTTGTTTCCTTCATTTCTTTTTCATTTATTTCTGATCTGATCTTTATGATTTCTTTCCTCTGCTGACTTTAGGTTTTTTTTTCTTTCTCTAATTGCTTTAGGTGTAAGGTTAACTTGTTTATTTGAGATGTTTCTTGTTTCTTGAGGTAGGATTGTATTGCTATAAACTTCCCTCTTAGAACTGCTTTTGCTGCATCCCATAGGTTTTGGGTCTTCATGTTTTCATTGTCATTTGTTTCTAGGTACTTTTTAAATTTCCTCTTTGATTTCTTCAGTGATGTCTTGGTTATTAAGTAGTGTATTGTTTAGCGTCCATGTGTTTGTATTTTTTTACAGATTTTTTCCTGTAATTGATATCTAGTCTGATAGCGTTGTGGTTGGAAAAGATACTTGATACGATTTCAATTTTCTTAAATTTGCCAAGGCTTGATTTATGACCCAAGATATGATCTATCCTGGAGAATGTTCCACGAGCACTTGAGAAAAAGTGTATTCTGTTGTTTTTGGATGGAATGTCCTATAAATATCAATTAAGTCCATCTTGTTTAATGTATCATTTAAAGCTTGTGTTTCCTTATTTATTTTCATTTTGGATGATCTGTTCATTGGTGAAAGAGGGGTGCTAAAGTCCCCTACTATGATTGTGTTACTGTCGATTTCCCCTTTCATGGCTGTTAGCATTTGCCTTATGTATTGAGGTGCTCCTATGTTGGGTGCATAAATATGTACAATTGTTATATCTTCTCCTTGGATTGATCCCTTGATCATTAGGTAGTGTCCTTCTTTGTCTCCTGTAATAGTCTTTATTTTAAAGTCTTTTTTGTCTGATAGGAGAATTGCTACTCTAGCTTTCTTTTGATTTCCATTTGCGTGGAATATCTTATTCCATCCCCTCACTTTCCATCTGTATGTGTCCCTAGGTCTGAAGTGGGTCTCTTGTAGACCGCATATATACCGGTCGTGTTTTTGGATCCATTCAGCCAGTCTTTGTCTTTTGGTTGGAGCATTTAATCCATTTACATTTAAGGTAATTATTGATATGTATGTTCTTATTACCATTTTCTTAATTGTTTTGGGTTTGTTATTGTAGGTCTTTTCCTTCTCTTGTGTTTCCTGCCCAGAGAAGTTCCTTTAGCCTTTGTTGTAAAGCGGGTTTGGTGGTGCTGAATTCTCTTAGCTTTTGCTTGTCTGTAAAGGTTTTAATTTCTCTGTCGAATCTGAAAGAGATCCTTGGTGGTTCGAGTGATCTTGGTTGTAGCTTTTCCCCTTTCATCACTTTAAATATGTCCTGCCAGTCCCTTCTGGCTTGCAGAGTTTCTGCTGAAAGATCAGCTGTTAACCTTATGGGGATTCCCTTGTATGTTATTTGTTGTTTTTCCCTTGCTGCTTTTAATATTTTTTCTTTGTATTTAATTTTTGATAGTTTGATTAATATATGTTTTGGCATGTTTCTCCTTGGGTTTATCTTGTATGGGACTCTCTGCACTTCCTGGACTTGATTAACGATTTCCTTTCCCATATTAGGGAAGTTTTCAACTATAATCTCTTCAAATATTTCCTCAGTCTCTTTCTTTTTCTCTTCTACTTCTGGGACCCCTATATTCGAATGTTGGTGCATTTAATGTGGTCCCAGAGGTGTCTCAGATTGTCCTCAATTCTTTTCATTCGTTTTTCTTTATTCTGCTCTGCAGTAGTTATTTCCACTATTTTATCTTCCAGGTCATTTATCCATTCTTCTGCCTCAGTTATTCTGCTATTGTTTCCTTCTAGAGAATTTTTAATTCCATTTATTGTGTTGTTCATCATTGTTTGTTTGCTCTTTAGTTCTTCTAGGTCCTTGTTAAACGTTTCCTCTCTATTCTCCATTCCAGTTCCAAGATTTAGGATCATCTTTACTATCATTACTCTGAATTCTGTTTCAGGTAGACTACCTATTTCCTCTACATTTGTTTGGTCTGGTGGGTTTTTACCTTGCTCCTTCATCTGCTGTGTGTTTCTGTGTCTTCTTATTTGGCTTTGGGGACTGTGTTTGGGGTCTCCTTTTCGCAGGCTGCAGATTCGTAGTTCCCATTGTTTTTGGTGTCTGCCCCCAGTGGCTAAGGTTGGTTCAGTGGGTTGCGTAGGCTTTCTGGTGGAGGGGACTGGTGCCTGTATTCTGGTGGGTGTGTCTGGATCTTGTCTTTCTGGTGGACAGGTCCGCATCCGGTGGTGTGTTTTGGGGTGTCTGTGACCTTATTATGATTTTAGGCAGCCTCTCTGCTCATGGGTGGGCCTGCATTCCTGTCTTGCTAGTTGTTTGGCATGGGATGTCCAGCACTGGATCTTGCTGGTCTCTGAGTGGAGCTGGGTCTTAGCGTTGAGACAGATATCTCTGGGAGAGCTTTCACCGTTTGATATTACAAGGTGCCGGAGGTCTCTGGTAGACCAATATCCTGAACTCGGATCTCCCACCTCAGAGGCACAGGCTTGACTCCCGGCTGGAGCACCAAGACCCTGTCAGCCACACGGCTGGGGGTGAGAGCAAGAGGTAGCTTTGGTACATCTCAAAGACCACCAATGAGATTCACTGACCATTTTCTCTCCAGAAGTGAAGAAAACAAAATTCAGACTTCGGCTAGTCAGCCACTTTGGTAGCCAGCCTCCAAGATGGCCCTAATTATCCCCTAATTATCCCCCAGTCTTCATGTACATGTGTGGCTTCTCGCACTTGAAAACGGTGAACTGTTTAACTAATAAGAAATTGCAGAAATGACAAAGTGCAGTTTCCAGAGTTATAAAAGACATTGCAACTTCTGCTTTGGTTTCTGCTAGATCACTCATCCTAGGGTAAGCCAGCTGCCATGTCATGAGGACACTCAAGCAGCCCTAAGGAGAGATCATGTGGCAAGGAACTGAGGCCTCTTACCTACAGCCACATGAGTGAGTCATCTCAGAAGTCAAAAGATTTAATTTTATTTATTTTTGGTTGCATTAGGTCTTCATTGTTGCACAGGGTTTCTCTAGTTGTGTCAAGCAGGGGTTACTCATCGTTGTGGTGCACGGGCTTCTCCTTGCGGTGGTTTCTCTTCTTGTGGAGTATGGGCTCTAGGTGCATGGGCTTCAGTAGTTGTGTCATGCAGGCTCAATAGTTGTTGCTTGCAGGCTCTAGAGCACAGGCTCAGTAGTTGTGGCACACGGGCTTAGTTGCTCTGCGGCATGTGGGATCTTCCCAGATCAGGGATTGAACCCCTGTTCCCTGCATTGGCAGGCAAATTCTTACCCACTGTGCCACCAGGGAAATCCAGTGTGCTCTTTTTTAAATCTAGTCTGTTTTCATTATTTTCTATCTTAATGATTCTGTATTAAAGAAAAAAAATAATACTCATTTCTACTCCTCCTCTTTGAGGATTATATATGAAGAAGTATGTCTTATTTATTAATCTCAAATTTTCACCTTACTTTAAGAAGTTATCACAATGTCAAGTATTTAATACCTTTCACTTCTACCTTGAAAGGCATGGATATTAAAGTGCTAATATAATTACCTTCCCTAGTCTATCTTTTTACTTTTTGTTATGTATAAAAAACAACTAAAAACATGCATGGTTTGTAAGGAAATGACAAATTTCAGAAAATTCAGCATCTGAATACACTCTATACATAGCTTCTAGATAAAGACACAGAAAATTGCCAGATACTCAGAGGCCCCCTGGTCCCATTCTAGTGACTCCCCTTAAGGTTTAATATTGTTCTGGTATCTAACAAAAAGATCACTTTACCTGTATTTTGTATTTTATATAAATGTTATGGCACAGTAAAATCACTTTTGGATTGGGCTTTTTTATTTTATGTTGTTTGTGAATATGCCTATATGGTTGCCTGTTGTGATCATGCATTGCCACTGTTGCATAGGATTCCATAGTGTAAATATTTAACTATTAATTAATTTATTCCAATGTGTATTACAATATGAGTGATTTTCAGTTTGTGTCTATTGAGAACAGCACTGGTATATAAATTCTAGAACTTGAGCTTTGGTGGTGTGTGTATAAATTATTGTTCAGTATACATGTAGTAGTAAAATTTTCGAGTCATAGCTTTTATGTGTTTATCTTTTTAGATATTTCTAAATATTTTCAAAACATTTGTATGATTTTTCATCCTCAGCAGCAGTGAATGAGATTCAAGGATTATACACATTATTGTCAAACTTGATAATACTTGTCATTTTCATTTGAACTTTCTGGTTGGTGAGTGATAATTCCAGGTATCACGTTTTTGCATTTAATTGACTACTAAGAAGCCAAGCATCTTTTGATATGTTTACTTAACATTCTATACTCTCTTTTTTGAAATATCTTTTGGTATATTTCCCCCATTTTGCTATTCCATTATCTTCTTATTGAAAACTTCCTTTTTTTTAACATCTGAAGACTTCTTATTTAAGAGTTTTTAATATATGCTTGATATGAGTTCTTCTCTCTTTCTGTCTCTCCTTCTCTTTCTTTAGATGAGTGTCAGTTTTTAATGTTAATAACATCTAATTTGTTATTTTCCTCTTTATTTATTTATTTTAGTCTTATTTCTATTTATTTATGTAGTCTTCTTATCTGTAGCAGAACACATTATTTATTCTAAACCACAAATATGTTTTCGTTTCTTTAATAAATCTAATTATTAAGCTTTAAAATTAAGTTAACTTTCTAAACTAAATATGTTGTATCATAGTGAGTATTAATTTTTCTATGACAGCTGAAAGGTTACATTTATTCAGAAAACGTTGTATTCAGCTTTCTTCTCATTTGCTCCTACTTCTCATTGATTCACAGTGGTAAACATCACTTCATCCTTGGATCTGACTTTTCTCTGATTTCTCATGGTCATTCTCACTAATTCGTCTTGCCTCCTGAAATCTTTAGCAATCCCATTATTCCACAGAAGCAAAAACCTTCCTTGGGCCTTTTTCCTCAGAAGATTGATTATTCCCACATTTTAAATGGGAGATTGCAATAAGTTAGGAGAAAATGCCACAAGGGTCTCTCATTTTTTTTTTGCACATCTTGTATCAGCCTCTGCTTGCACTCTCTGTTCAAAGATTTTTGTACAACACACTGATGGAAGATGCCAGTTGTTTCTCTCCTTGGGGAAAAGACAGATTAATTACCTGACAAATAAAATAAACAGAGTGTCTTGCTCTGTTCAAATGTTGGACAGGATTGCTTGCATCCTAATTTAAATGTTTCAGGTGACTGAAGCTTAAGATTCCTAAGCTTTAACCCATACTTGCGCCATGCACAGCACCCAACAGGAGTGCTTTACATAACCCCATGAGACACTTGTGTGCAAGTGGAACAGATAAAAATATAAAACTATTGCTGTCTTTTTGTGTCATAAAAATGATTTTTTGTCTCATTTAAAATATTTTTTTCTAAAATCCAAAAACGTGTCAGGCTAAAATATTGTTATTTCAAATATGGTAAAATCGAAGACCTTTCAAATTTCTTTCCAGTTTTATTGATGATGGAATGCCATCAGAGATATGACTTCATTAACACAATAGGTAAGATTCCTTCATAGACCTGATTGGGGAATATGAAAATAATCCCCAGAAAAATCTGGACATTTTCTAGTTCACAAATATTGGTTAAGATGGTAGAAAGGGCCCTTCATTGTCTTATATGTTAATGCAGATCAATTGTGAGAGGTGGGGATAAAACAAGCAGCCTAAATATCCTTTATGTTTGTTGTACTACTAGTAGAAAGAGGAAGGGTCAACATGTCACCATGGTTGATATAGCAAATAAGCTGCTTGAAACTACACAGAAATGTACCTGCTTGTATTTTCTGTGCAGTTACCCTCTCTTTTGGTGTGCCCTGATACCTCCCTCAACTTATGTACCAACTCCAGCAGCATTATGCAGAAATCCAAAGAAATCTATTCTTTGGAATTATGAGGAAGGGAAGAGTCGAAAATTTTATAGCATGCTCTATACAAGGATACACGTCACCATCCTTATCTATGTCATGCCATGCATGGAGGGTCCGTAGGTTCAGGGGCTTCTGGAAGCACCAAGTTCTGTGGGGTTAATCACAGCTGCATTCATGGGCAGTAAAAGAGAAGGGCCTTATCTTGGTCACTTTCTCAATGCTAGTAGCTACAAAAAGAAGAGGACAGCAGACATCTTAGGGAGAAGGGCCAACATTAAATGAAATGTCCTAATTACTCTAGGCAACCTCTCATGATAGCCTCCCATAGCTCCTCAAATCCCTACATACTTGCACAAGGGATAGTGTAATATTACTGGAGTGTCTGACTTCAGATTAACATTATTTTTGTTGAAAAAAATAAAAATAGGTTCAAGTGATAGGGTTTGAAAAGGGTTCACAGTGCGAGGGAAACTGTTGTAACAATGTGGACAGGACCCTTTGGATGGATTGACCATTTTTTTTTTGGCTGCTTCAGAATCTGTAGTAGAGATTGGTGTGTTCCATGATGGATTCCCGCTTCTTATAAGTTTTAGATGGAATACCCCATTAGGAAGAAGTGCACGTAAGGAAGATTAGTGAGTCAAACTCCTCTGCCCTCTGTCAGCAGTGGGTGCAAAGGCATTTAGACCAAGTGCTTTCATCCTTTGATGTGCAAAGTTTTCACTATATGAATGATGTTTTGTTTGTTTGCAGGTCAGGAGCCTTGGTCTCAATATCCCTGTTTAAAAAGTGTTATCATGTGTCTGCCAGAAAGAATTGCTGATGATACTGGAAAAAA
>NW_026871468.1:0-2500 GCF_028564815.1 Eubalaena glacialis
ACCCTACGCCGTACCCTCACCCGTACCCTAACCCGTACCCAAAGCCTTACCCTAACCCTAACCCTAACCCTCACCCATACCCAACGCCGTAACCTAACCCATATCCTAACCCGTATCCTAAGCCGCACCCTAACCCTAACCAATAACCTACGCAGTACCCTCACCAGTAACCTCACCCGTATCCTAAGCCCTACCCTAACCCTAACCCTAACCCTAACAGCTACCCTACGCCGTACCCTATCCCATACCCTAAGCGGTACCCTAAAGCTAACACTAACCCTAACCCTAACCCTAACCCTAAACTACCCTTGATTGCTTTTGCCTCTATTAGATTTCCTAAGCACTAGTGTTTTAAGGAACAGGTTAAAAAGAAAATCCTAATGTGATTTTTTTATAATGTGTTTATTCTTTATCTTATCCTAGTGACTAAAATCTTCTCCATGGCTGGATCCCTAATAATATTCCTTTACGTGCTAAGTGGTATCTAGAGAGTGGGATAGGTTTAATAAATACCCTAATCCTAATGTGTACCCTAACCCTAACCCATACCCTAACCCTAACGCGTACCCTAACCCTAACCCAAAACCTAACCCTAACACGTACGCTAATCCTAACCCGTTCCCTAAACCAATCCCTAACCCTAAAACTAACCCTAACCCTAACCCTAACCCTAACCCTTACCCTACGCCGTACCCTCACCCGTACCCTAACCCGTATCCTAAGCCGTACGCTAACCCTAACCCTAACCCTAACCCTAACCCTAACCCATACCCTACGCCATACCCTAACCCGTACCCTAACCCGTATCCTAAGCCATATCCTAACCCTAACCAATACCCTACGCAGTACCCTCACCCGTACCCTCACCCGTACCCTAAGCCGTACCCTAACCCCAACCCTAACCCTAACTCTAACCCTAACCCCTACCCTACGCCGTACCCTCACCCGTACCCTATCCCATACGCTAAGCCGTACCCTAACGCTAACACTAACACTAACCCTAACCCTAACCCTAACCCATACCCTACGCCGTACCCTCACCCGTACCCTAACCCGTACCCAAAGCCTTACCCTAACCCTAACCCTAACCCTCACCCATACCCAACGCCGTAACCTAACCCATATCCTAACCCGTATCCTAAGCCGTACCCTAACCCTAACCAATAACCTACGCAGTACCCTCACCCGTATCCTAAGCCCTACCCTAACCCTAACCCTAACCCTAACCCTAAACTACCCTTTACTGCTTTTGCCTCCATTAGATTTCCTAAACACTAGTGTTTTAAACAACAGGTTAAAAAGGAAACCTTATGTGATTTTTTTTATAATGTGTTTATTCTTTATCTTATCCTAGTGACTAAAATCTTCTCCATGGCTGAACCCCAAATAATATTCCTTTACGTGCTAAGTGGTATCTAGAGAGTGGGATAGGTTTAATAAATACCCTAATCCTAACGTGTACCCTAAACCTAACCCATACCCTAACCCTAACGCGTACCCTAACCCTAACCAAAACCCTAACCCGAACAAGTACGCTAATCCTAACCCGTACCCTAAACCAATCTCTAACCCTAAAACTAACCCTAACCCTAACCCTAACCCTAACCCATAACCTACGCCGTACCCTCACCCATACCCTAACCCGTACCCTAAGCCGTACCCTAACCCTAACCCTAACCCTAACCCATACGCTACGCCGCACCCTCACCCGTACCCTAACCCGTATCCTAAGCCGTACCCTAACCCTAACCCTAACCCTAACCACTACCCTACACCGTACCCTATCCCATACCCTAAGCGGTACCCTAAACCTAACACTAACCGTAAACCTAACCCTAACCCCTACCCTACGCCGTACCCTCACCCGTAACCTATCCCATACCCTAAGCCGTACCCTAACCCTAACCCTAACCCTAACCTATACACTACGCCGTAACCTCACCCGTACCCTAACCCGTACCCTAAGCCGTACCCTAAACCTAATGCTAACCCTAACCCTAACCCTAACCCATACCCTACGCCGTACCCTAAACCGTACCCTAACCCGTATTCTAAGCCGTACCCTAACCATAACCAATACCCTACACAGTACCCTCAACCGTACCCTAACCCGTACCCTAAGCCGTACCCTAACCCTAACCCTAACCCTAAACTATACCCTACGCCGTAACCTCACCCGTACCCTAACCCGTACCCTAAGCCGTACCCAACCCTAACCCTAACCCTAACCCCTACCCTACGCCGTACCCTCACCCGTACCCTATCCCATACCCTAAGCCGTACCCTAAACCTAACACTAACCCTAACCCTAACCCTAACCCTAAACTACCCTTGATTGCTTTTGCCTCTATTAGATTTCCTAAGCACTAGTGTTTTAAGGAACAGGTTAAAAAGAAAATCCTAATGTGATTTTTTTATAATGTGTTTATTCTTTATCTTATCCTAGTGACTAAAATCTTCTCCATGTCTGGATCCCTAATAATATTCCTTTACGTGCTAA
>NW_026871468.1:5000-10000 GCF_028564815.1 Eubalaena glacialis
AAGCCGTACCCTAACCCTAACCAATACCCTACGCAGTATCCTCACCCATACCCTCACCCGTACCCTAAGGCGTACCCTAACCCTAACCCTAACCCTAAACCTAACCCTAACCCCTACCCCATGCCATACCTTCACCTGTACCCTATCCCATAACCTAAGCCGTACCATAACCCTAACACTAACCCTAACCCTAAACTACCCTTGATTGCTTTTGCCTCTATTAGATTTCCTAAGCACTAGTGTTTTAAGGAACAGGTTAAAAAGAAAATCCTAATGTGATTTTTTTATAATGTGTTTATTCTTTATCTTATCCTAGTGACTAAAATCTTCTCCATGGCTGGATCCCTAATAATATTCCTTTACGTGCTAAGTGGTATCTAGAGAGTGGGATAGGTTTAATAAATACCCAAATCCTAACGAGTACCCTAACCCTAACCCATACCCTAACCCTAACGCGTACCCTAACCCTAACCCAAAACCTAACCCTAACACGTACGCTAATCCTAACCCGTACCCTAAACCAATCCCTAACCCTAAAACTAACCCTAACCCTAACCCTAACCCTAACCCTTACCCTACGCCGTACCCTCACCCTTACCCTAACCCGTAGCCTAAGACGTACCCTAACCCTAACCCTAACCCATACGCTACGCCGTACCCTCACCCGTACCCTAACCCGTATCCTAAGCCGTACCCTAACCCTAACCCTAACCCTAACCCTAACCCTAACCCATACCCTACACCATACCCTAACCCGTACCCTAACCCGTATCCTAAGCCATATCCTAACCCTAACCAATACCCTACGCAGTACCCTCACCCGTACCCTCACCCGTACCCTAAGCCGTACCCTAACCCCAACCCTAACCCTAACTCTAACCCTAACCCCTACCCTACGCCGTACCCTCACCCGTACCCTATCCCATACGCTAAGCCGTACCCTAACCCTAACACTAACACTAACCCTAACCCTAACCCTAACCCATACCTTACGCCGTACCCTCACCTTTAACCTATCCCGTACCCTAAGCCGTACCCTAACCCTAACCCTAACCTATACACTACGCCATACCCTCACCCGTACCCTAACCCGTACCCTAAGCCGTACCCTAACTCTAACCCTAACCCTAACCCTAACCCTTACCCATACCCTGCGCCGTACCCTAACCCATACAATAAACTGTATCCTAAGCCTTAACCTAACCCTAACCAATGACCTACACAGTACCCTCACCCGTACCCTAAGCCATACCCTAACCCTAACCCTAACACTAACCCTAACCCTAAACCCTACCCTATGCCGTACCCTCACCCATACCCTATCCCATACCCTAAGCCGTACCCTAACCCTAACACTAACCCTAACCCTAACCCTAACCCTAAACTACCCTTGACTGCTTTTGCCTCCATTAGATTTCCTAAGCACTAGTGTTTTAAGGAACAGGTTAAAAAGAAAATCCTAATGTGATTTTTTTATAATGTGTTTATTCTTTATCTTATCCTAGTGACGAAAATCTTCTCCATGGCTGGACCCTAAATAATATTCCTTTACGTGCTAAGTGGTATCTAGAGAGTGGGATAGGTTTAATAAATACCCTAATCCTAACGTGTACCCTAAACCTAACCCATACCCTAACCCTAACGCGTACCCTAACCCTAACCAAAACCCTTACCCGAACACGTACGCTAATCCTAACCCGTACCCTAAACCAATCCCTAACCCTAAAACTAACCCTAACCCTAACCCTAACCCATAACCTACACCGTACCCTCACCCGTACCCTAACCCGTACCCTAAGCCGTACCCTAACCCTAACCCTAAACCTAAACCATACGCTACGCCGTACCCTCACCCGTACCCTAACCCGTATCCTAAGCCGTACCCTAACCCTAACCCTAACCCTAAACTATACCCTACGCCGTAACCTCACCCGTACCCTAACCCGTACCCTAAGCCGTACCCTAACCCTAACGCTAACCCTAACCCTAACCCTAACCCTAACCCTAACCCATACCGTACGCCATACCCTAACACGTACCCTAACCCGTATCCTAAGCCGTACCCTAACCCTAACCAATACCCTACGCAGTATCCTCACCCATACCCTCACCCGTACCCTAAGGCGTACCCTAACCCTAACCCTAACCCTAAACCTAACCCTAACCCCTACCCCATGCCATACCTTCACCTGTACCCTATCCCATAACCTAAGCCGTACCATAACCCTAACACTAACCCTAACCCTAAACTACCCTTGATTGCTTTTGCCTCTATTAGATTTCCTAAGCACTAGTGTTTTAAGGAACAGGTTAAAAAGAAAATCCTAATGTGATTTTTTTATAATGTGTTTATTCTTTATCTTATCCTAGTGACTAAAATCTTCTCCATGGCTGGATCCCTAATAATATTCCTTTACGTGCTAAGTGGTATCTAGAGAGTGGGATAGGTTTAATAAATACCCTAATCCTAATGTGTACCCTAACCCTAACCCATACCCTAACCCTAACGCGTACCCTAACCCTAACCCAAAACCTAACCCTAACACGTACGCTAATCCTAACCCGTTCCCTAAACCAATCCCTAACCCTAAAACTAACCCTAACCCTAACCCTAACCCTAACCCTTACCGTACGCCGTACCCTCACCCGTACCCTAACCCGTAGCCTAAGACGTACCCTAACCCTAACCCTAAGCCATACCCTACGCAGTACCCTCACCCGTACCCTCACCCGTACCCTAAGCCGTACCCTAACCCCAACCCTAACCGTAACTCTAACCCTAACCCCTACCCTACGCCGTACCCTCACCCGTACCCTATCCCATACGCTAAGCCGTACCCTAACGCTAACACTAACACTAACCCTAACCCTAACCCTAACCCATACCCTACGCCATACCCTCACCCGTACCCTAACCCGTACCCAAAGCCTTACCCTAACCCTAACCCTAACCCTCACCCATACCCAACGCCGTAACCTAACCCATATCCTAACCCGTATCCTAAGCCGTACCCTAACCCTAACCAATAACCTACGCAGTACCCTCACCAGTACCCTCACCCGTATCCTAAGCCCTACCCTAACCCTAACCCTAACCCTAACCCTAAACTACCCTTTACTGCTTTTGCCTCCATTAGATTTCCTAAACACTAGTGTTTTAAACAACAGGTTAAAAAGGAAACCTTATGTGATTTTTTTTATAATGTGTTTATTCTTTATCTTATCCTAGTGACTAAAATCTTCTCCATGGCTGAACCCCAAATAATATTCCTTTACGTGCTAAGTGGTATCTAGAGAGTGGGATAGGTTTAATAAATACCCTAATCCTAACGTGTACCCTAAACCTAACCCATACCCTAACCCTAACGCGTACCCTAACCCTAACCAAAACCCTAACCCGAACAAGTACGCTAATCCTAACCCGTACCCTAAACCAATCTCTAACCCTAAAACTAACCCTAACCCTAACCCTAACCCATAACCTACGCCGTACCCTCACCCATACCCTAACCCGTACCCTAAGCCGTACCCTAACCCTAACCCTAACCCTAACCCATACGCTACGCCACACCCTCACCCGTACCCTAACCCGTATCCTAAGCCGTACCCTAACCCTAACCCTAACCCTAACCACTACCCTACACCGTACCCTATCCCATACCCTAAGCGGTACCCTAAACCTAACACTAACCGTAAACCTAACCCTAACCCCTACCCTACGCCGTACCCTCACCCGTAACCTATCCCATACCCTAAGCCGTACCCTAACCCTAACCCTAACCCTAACCTATACACTACGCCGTACCCTCACCCGTACCCTAACCCGTACCCTAAGCCGTACCCTAAACCTAACGCTAACCCTAACCCTAACCCTAACCCATACCCTACGCCGTACCCTAAACCGTACCCTAACCCGTATTCTAAGCCGTACCCTAACCATAACCAATACCCTACACAGTACCCTCAACCGTACCCCAACCCGTACCCTAAGCCGTACCCTAACCCTAACCCTAAACTATACCCTACGCCGTAACCTCACCCGTACCCTAACCCGTACCCTAAGCCGTACCCAACCCTAACCCTAACCCTAACCCCTACCCTACGCCGTACCCTCACCCGTACCCTATCCCATACCCTAAGCCGTACCCTAAACCTAACACTAACCCTAACCCTAACCCTAACCCTAAACTACCCTTGATTGCTTTTGCCTCTATTAGATTTCCTAAGCACTAGTGTTTTAAGGAACAGGTTAAAAAGAAAATCCTAATGTGATTTTTTTATAATGTGTTTATTCTTTATCTTATCCTAGTGACTAAAATCTTCTCCATGGCTGGATCCCTAATAATATTCCTTTACGTGCTAAGTGGTATCTAGAGAGTGGGATAGGTTTAATAAATACCATAATCCTAACGTGTACCCTAACCCTAACCCATACCCTAACCCTAACGCGTACCCTAACCCTAACCCAAAACCTAACCCTAACACGTACGCTAATCCTAACCCGTACCCTAAACCAATCCCTAACCCTAAAACTAACGCTAACCCTAACCCTAACCCTAACCCTTACCCTACGCCGTACCCTCACCCGTAACCTAACCCGTACCCTAAGACGTACCCTAACCCTAACCCTAACCCATACACTACGCCGTACCCTCACCCGTACCCTAACCCGTATCCTAAGCCGTACCCTAACCCTAAACCTAACCCTAACCCTAACCCTAACCCATACCCTACGCCATACCCTAACCCTTACCCTAACCCGTATCCTAAGCCATATCCTAACCCTAACCAATACCCTACGCAGTACCCTCACCCATACCCTCACCCGTACCCTAAGCCGTACCCTAACCCTAACACTAACACTAACCCTAACCCTAACCCTAACCCTAAACCATACCCTATGCCGTACCCTCACCCGTAACCTAACCCGTACCCTAAGCCGTACCCTAACCCTAACCCTAACCTATACACTATGCCGTACCCTCACCCGTACCCTAACC